>NC_087208.1:65650740-65688555 GCF_015104395.2 Macrobrachium nipponense | reverse complement strand
CACATAGGACCTCCAAGATATTATTTTACCTTTTATACTTCTTTTCTAAATTTGGCTGATATTTTATTATATAAAGGTTTTAATACATCTATCTAATAGTAAAATTGTCATTTTAATATATTTTCTCTGTGAATGGTTTTGATTTATTAACTTTATTGAATCTTCTGTTTAGAGTATCTAACCTTCTTGCTAGAGAGTGTTTTTCTCGTACTAATTCAGTTAGATCATCTGACCACCAGGGGACTTTAAGTTTTTTATTATGGGGTTTGAATGTGGAATAGCTTTGTCTGCTGCCTTTTAATGAAGGACACAATGAAATCGTTCGTCTCATTGTGATTTCTCAAATAATCATAGGGCGGTATTTATCGTATGAAAGTAAAAAATGTCCCAATCTGCTTTTGTTTTTGCATGTGTAATGTGGAGAATATGGTTTGGTTCATTATTTAATAAGGATATTCTTATGGGAAAAATGGTCACTCGAGTAGGAGTCATCAACATATATTCCAATCTAGTCTGTTCAACTATATTTGTTGAACAAAGGGTGACATCTACTGTGGAAAATGTTCCATGGGTTCTGGAATAATATGTATTTACTTCGCTGTCATTCAGACAACAAAGATTATTATCGTTCATTAAGTTTTCTATTTGCTCCATCTTTATCTGGAGTAATGTTGGTTTATAGTCCCATATTGAGTATGCGCATTGAAATCTCCTACAAATTAATATTGGATCTTAAACTCTTTTATTATTTTCTGTAATTTGTTTAAATCATACTTTTTATTAGGCTGATGTATAAGTTAATTATATCAAACACATTATTTCTATTTTCACTGTTATTGCTGAAATTTGCAAATTCAGGTAATACTATATCTAATTTGTCGATATATATATTTTATTTATGGACATATATTGCTGTTCCTAAATTATTTTCATTTTCCTGTGATGTTGTAGCTAATAGATATTTACCTATTTTTGGAACACGTTTTCCTATGTGTTGTATACTATAATCATTGGTTTCATGTTCGCTAATAAGTCGTTGGACTTCCATTAAGTGCATTCTCGTTAATAATCCATTTATATTCCATGAATTGATATAACGATTGAAATGGTGTAATATAAGTGGTCAAATTACCCTAGATTATTAAAGCTGATATTTTCTTAAAATTTTTGATAAGGTTAATTTGTATTTTGTAGGTCTTGATTCATTTTTTGTTGTAGTTTGAATCTTACTTTCGTTAACTGTTACTTTTTTACTATCTTGATTTGATTTTTTTTTCCATTTTGATTTTCTTAGAATATTATCTACAACACTGATGTGTTTCTCTTTGTGATAATTCTAAGTGTTCAATACACTTACAAACCTTCTTCAATGAGATTTGATGTTTGTTTTTTCCTTACTCCTATTCCTCATGAAATTTCTTATGGTGTTGGTTAGGCTGTCTTTAGTTATAGTCTTATTTTTGTGGCACATTTGCTATAAAGCATTTACTGCAGCCGCATGTATCTTCATGTTTCTCAGTTTGTTGTTTTTCCTTGTTTTTTCCTGTGGCGCCTATAATTGGTGATGGTTGAATTTCTTCGTTTCACTGTGGTGACCTGTATTTTGGTTTCCATTTCATCTGAATTTTGTGATTCGGTTCCTAGAGGTACTATGTTACTATGGGAGACAGTGGAATATTAGTGTTTTGTTTCTGAACTTTAGCTTTCGGCGAGATTGGTGGGTTATTTATCTTTTTACAGACTTGTTTTTTGGTGGAATTAGGTGGGGTCTTATCCATTGCCTCTTTCGGAGTAGTATTATCTGTTTTTGTTACCATTCTTGTGATTTAATTCTTCTTTGTCTTCCTCTATGTCTTATTTCTATTTCAATTTCCGATAAAGAGCTAAATCGATTTTACCACAGTCGGTAATATATGTATGTTTGAAGAGTCTTGTTCATCTTGTATTTGTTTTTTGTGGTGGGTATTTCTTTATTTCTATTACTTATCATTTGTCTCAGTTCTGGTATTGCTTGACTTTGAGGTGTCTGCATACCTAAATTTCTTAGCTGGGTCATTTAATCCTCTCACTTCAGTTCTAACTTTGCTTCTCTTATCGTCATTCCAGTTCGTTCTTGTAGTAATTTTAGTTCTGTATTGTAGATATAGAACGCACACAATTTAGATCTGGCATGATGTTCTAATCCACAATTTTACGCATTTGGGTTGACCACAGTCCCAGCGTGTTTTTATGGTCCTGCGAGCTGCAAAAGGCACATCTATAACTATTCCTGCACTAATTGCTGTATGACCATATTTGCAACAGTTCGTTGCATTGCATAGGTTTAGGAACCATAAGTCGGTAGTTCCCTATTTAATCCTAGCATTTTAATTTTTAAGGTAAGGTGGTTGGCCCCTGAACTTTATCTTGGCTATTTTGATATTTTGACTTTTGTCTTTCCTGCTTGGGACCTCATATACTTCGCAGTCCCTCAACATTATTGTACCTTTTCTTTAATGAATCTAAAAGTAATAATCTATAATAATGTTTCATCCTCAAGATTTGGTACTACAACTGGGCCTTGCACACTGTTCATTGTATCATGCCTTGTGACCTTTATTTATATTTATGTTATCTATATTTTTATACATTGATAATTTTCCGATTGGTTTTTTTGGTTGTTGTTGTTTCAACCAACCATTCCCTTTTTTTATTTGTCTTATGCTCATCTCTTGCGATGGGCATCGATTTCAATAGGTAATTTCTAATTTTAATAAAGATATATCTTTGTCAGCTTCTAAGTTCAAAACCTTGACCAGTTTGACTCCCCCAAAGAGAGAATCAAAGTCAAATCAAGGTGGGTCCTGGCGATAATCTATTTCTTTTGGGTTTATTGTATGGTATAATATCTTAATACCACTACCACTTTTCAACATTTTCATTGAGTTATCCTGAGAACAGTCCATTGCCATGCCAGAAGTCGTTGTGAGGTTAATTTTTTTCTCCATATAAAGTATTAAATAAAATTCATCCAGGATGAGGTCCCTCTCACCAAGGAGGCCCAACTGGGGGAGGGGCAATGCCGTTACACACACTGGTAACTGCCCTGGGTCCCTCTCCTGGATATACGCCATACCCACAGTGCCTTAAGGGTCGTCATCCCATGAGAATCGGACCCAGCACTGTGGGCATGGCTTGACTTAAAAAATTTAAAAATCGCTCGAACCAGTCAGGTACTGCTAGTTTCGGGTGGAGAGGCGTGCCATCCAACTCCACCTCCATCAAGTTAAAAGAGCAGTCAATTCAATAGTCCAAAACTATGCCAAGGTCGTCAACGAAAGAAGAAGAAGGGAAGGGGGAAAATTTATAAGAGGAGGAGTAAAGGAGTTAAAGGTCCCAATGTTCAGTTGGATCCACAGCAAAGAGCGTAGGCATAAAGGGGCATACTCCCTCTGCAGCGGATCCCTAAGCCCCCCACCTCGTCAAAGGAAGGTTGGGATCAGGGGGACGAGAGATAGGAGTGTGAGGGTCGGAAGATTAGGGTCAGTTAGCTTGTGAGCGAGAGCAGAAATGTTATAGATGTGGGAAATCAGGGCATAAAAAGAATGAATGTCAGTGAGCGTTAGGAATGTGCTTCGGGTGTGGACAGACAGGCCATTTAGTGAGTGAGCGTAAGAAGGATAGGGATATTAAATGTTACAAGTGTGGACAGATAGGGCATATAGCTAGTGGATGTCAGGGTACCCATATGTATGTGGTTTGCAGCAACTGTGGAATGAATGGGCACTATGCTAGGATGTGTAAAGAACAGCGTGCGAAGTGTGCCGGGAAATGGAAGGTCATGTAGCGAGTGTGTGTAGGCAAGAGAGGGTGAATCAGGCTGGGAATGGGAAACTAGGTGTTTAAGGGGGTTCAGTTGGGTGGGTCCTCTAGTGTGTGGCAGTATGTTCAGGATAATGCGATGAGTGAATGGTTGAGGGTGAATAAGCATGAGCCGAGAGTCAGTGAACAAATGGGTCTGGAAGATCGGCAGTTAGTGTTGGTTGAGTATGGAAGAAAGTGGAAGAGTGTAGAGAAAGGAAGTGGAAGGAAGAAGTGTGAATGGCATGATAAGGGTATTAGTGGCAGGGTGCAAACAGTTGATAAAGTGTGTAATGGAGATGACTTTGAGGGAATGAATAATACTTATAGCATATATGGGTGAAACCTCAGTGGGAAGGAAACTGAGTAGTAAGAGGTAGTTGATAGGATGGATAAGTCTATGCAAGAGTTTAACAGAAGTATGGATGAACTGCGTGGTTTGGTAACAGAAATAGGGGAGATATTGGGAATGAATGAATGATTGGAAGTTTTCTGGCATCCTGACATTGAAGGTCATTGACGCCGATATCGTTTATTATAAATAAAGAATAAAAGTATATTCAATTAAAATCATAAAAAAAATGTCATTGTAAAAGTTAAATAACTTTCAGAGACCTGCTTCTGAAATAAATCTAAAAATGCCACTTGCATTGTACGACACATCATGTCCAAAGAATCTTTGCAAGAATGAACCTGCCATCCTCACCTCGAGCCTCAAACAGATATCTATTTCTTTCTGTGCTATAAGTGAGGCATTCAGTCAACAAATGCCCCACTGTCAAGGGTAAACAGTCGTCACAATATGGTTGGTGTTGGCCAGCTAGCAGAAACTCATGTGTCCATCAGTGGTGTGACCAATTCGGAGGACGACAAAAGAGTAGTCCTCCCACTTTCGGGGCATCACGTTATATTTCCAAGGGGATATAACATTTGTTATTCTCTCATCTTATTATCAGCTAAGCTGTCCCAATGCTTTTGCTATTATTATAAATAAAATTCTTAATTGTAGGTAAAAAATCATTACATGGGAATGGGATACCTTCTTGGTAGCAACTCAGCTGCAGCATTCTTTGCCAGTGAATCTGCCTCCTCATTTCCACACACACCTACGTGTGCCGGAACCCAACAAAATCGAACTGTTATGCCTTTCAGACCAATCATAAAAAGCCAATCTAAAATCTTTAAAACCAAAGGGTTACTAGAATTAAAAACTTCTAAAGCTTGAAGGACACTTCTTGCATCACTAAAAATGGTAAAATTGCCCTCATCTTTTAATGCTATTTTCTCAATTGCGGTTAATATGCCATATAGTTCTGCAGTAAATATGGAAGATACTAGAGGAAGTGCACCTCTACAATTAAAAGAACTACTATATACTCCAAATCCAATGCCAGCATCAGATTTGGAGCCATCTGTATATATAAAAGTCGATTCCCTATGTTCTTTGACATGTTCATGAAAGAGAGACCTGGCTTCTAATTCAGTCATGTTCTTTTTTATACCAATAAAATATTTACAAAAAGATATATCTGTTAATTTTTCCATGGAGGGGTTGGTGATATCCTAAATGGAAGAACTCTATTTCTTGCTATATCAAGACCGTTTATTAATTGTTTTACCCGAAAAACCATAAGGTTGAGGAGATTTTTGGGTGTAACTCAAAATATCTACAATGCCTTACAAAGTTTGCAGTCTGACAAGCTATAGAATTGGGAAGTCTTTGCAACCTAAACCAATACCGAATAACAGAAGACTTTCGGTAAATGTCTAAAGTTAATTCTCCAGCGTCAACAAGGAGACTTGGAATAGGCGAAGTTCTAAACTCTCCTGTAGACAATCTAATACCAGCATGGTGTATGGAATCTAATACCTTTAATCGGCTTGGGGTGGCTGAGGAGTATATTTCACACCCATAACTAATTTTTGAAAAAATTAAGGCCTTGTATAATTTTTAAAATAGTTTTGTGGTCTGCCCCCCCCGATGATGTATGTGATAATACTTTTAAAAGATTCAGGGCCTCAAGACACTTAACTTTTAATGCCTTTAAGTGAGGAACCCATGTCAACCTGCAATCAAATATCAAACCTAAAAATCTAGCTTCTCTTACACATGGGATCCGTTGGCCTTTGATGTAGTTATCAGGGTCTGGATGTACTCCCCGAATACGACAGAAATGGACAACAGAGTTTTTGCTTTTGTTGTCGAAAACTTAAATCCATTCATATCGGCCCACTGAATAATTTTGTAAATTGAGAGTTGTAGTTTTTTCTCTCAACCATCGACATTCTAGATCCAGGAAATGATATGGAGAAATCATCTACAAATAATGTTGAGAGAATATCTTTGGGAATGACAGAGGATATCCCATTAATGGCTAGTGCAAATAGAGTTACACTTAGCACACTACCCTGGGGAACTCCTTCTTCCTGACATCTCTCTGATAGAGTTTCCCCCACTCTCACTTGAAAAAATCTATGTGAAACAAATGATTGAATGAACAATGGTAATCCCAATTCATGAATGGTTTTAAGTATACCATATCTTCATGCAGTATCATATGCCTTCTCAAGATCAAAAAAGACTGTTACCTGGTGCTCTTTGGGAGCAAAGGCTTCACAAATAGAGGATTCCAGTCGTATCAACACATCAGTCATTGAATGCATTTTTCTAAATCCACATTGGATAGGTGATAAAATACCCTACTTTTCCAGGTACATATCAGTCCTTACATTGACCATCTTCCTCCATGATCTTACATAAACAACATGTCAATGCAATTGGTCGATAATTTGCAGCTAAAAACTTATGCTTACCAGGTTTTAAAAAGGCTAAAATAATGGCTAGTTCCCAAATTCTTGGATAACTATGATCATGCCATATTCTGTTAATAATGCTTAAAATAAACAACTTGGTATTAACAGGTACACGTTTAATCATTGCATATGGAATTCCATCGGGTCCAGGGGCTGTATCATTACACGTAGCAAGTGCGGAGTCAAATTCTCTTTCAGTAAAAGGAGAGTTGTACGACTCTTCCCTTCCTGTTGCAAAATTTAAAATTTTCTTTTCTTCAATGCTCCTAAACTGGTGACCAGGGAGCTGCTTCACACTTGCATGATACATTTGAGAAATGATCAGCCAGGGCATTGCTAACCTCAGTTGCTCCAGTCACATACTGATCATTCACCTTCAACACTGGTGGGGGGTGGGTGTGAATTTGCCTGCTATCTTTTTTACTCTCCACACAGAAGATGGTGGTGTCTACTGTTAATGGAGGAAACAAAAGACACCCAAGACTGGCGCCTAGCTTCTTTCATGGCACGACGGAACTGTGCTCTACACTTCTTGTATATAATTAAATTCTCCTCAGTACGGCCTCTGCGCAATCGGGTTAAAGACCTTCTTGTGGCTCTCTGCAGGGCAGTTAGTTCTGAAGACCACCAGGGGACTGGTCATCGTTTGAATAACCCTGTTGTTTTGGAATTGAATTGACTCCTGCTGTATGAAGGGTTCCATTCAGCATGTCTATGGCATCATCAATATTTTTCAAACTGTTCTGCTTCCCTTCAAATTCGCTTAGCTCACGAAATCTACCCCAGTCTGCCTTGTCAAGATTCCATCGTGGCGATCTCTGTAAAGGTGGACCATTCTTGGTGTTTATAATGATTGGTGCATGATCACTAGTATGCCAATCATCTAATGTCCTCCAATCGAAATCGAGAAGGCAATTAGAGCTTGCGATTGATAGGTCAATGCATGACAAGGTACCTGTCTGGATTGATTGATTGATTGATTGTAGGTTTTCTGGCGTCACAACTACCAGGGTCACCGACGCCGAATGCTAAGTGTGATCTTTTAACGTTATTTAAAATCTTGTTTAATATATTATGAATTTTATCTTTAAAAGAGATACATATAAATTTGATTTAAAAAAAAAAAATCTGATAAAAATCAGAATAAAATTCTGATCAAATAAAATTCTAATAAAAAGAATTGTTAATTAATCTGAATAAAATATAAAACAAAACCAAAAGGGAAAAAAGTATATACTAAGACAGCACAGCTTGTCAGATATATTTGAGAAGAACCAGCTTCTTTGATAAAAGAGTATAACGTTATTAAACACACATGCTTTCTCCCAACAGTTTTGGCATGCTATAATTACCACCTGCTTCACTACTATAAGCTAAAAAACGATTCCTAAGTTCCACTAGACTGGGACACTCAACCAGCAAATGCCTAACAGTCAGTGGAACTAAGCAATCATCACAGAATGGCTCATTCTCCCCATCCATCAGATAGCCGTGAGTTAAACGTGTATGGCCAATACGTAATCTACACAATACAACCTCCCACTTCCTTGGTATTAGGTCATATTTCCAAGGGTGTGTCTGTCTAGTAATTTCTTTCATTTTGTTGGGGCCTACTCTGTCCACTGAAGTGCCCATAAATACTGGATAGATTTCCATATATCAAAGAATGTATCACGATATGGAACAGGGCATTTTCTCGGTACTAAAGTTTGCGCTGCTGATTTGGCTAGCTTGTCTGCCTCTTCGTTTCCCGATACGTTCACATGGGCAGGAACCCAACAAAATGAAACAATGCTGCCTCTATTTTGGTGCAAGAAGATCCACTGCAAGATCTTCAACACCAAGGGATGATCAGTATTAAAGACTTCCAGGGACTGTAAGGCACTTTTGGAGTCACAAAATATTGTGTAGCTTACACACTGGGAGTGTTAACAATAGGTTCCAGGGCTACTAGGATGCCATACAATTCAGCTGTAAGTTTGAGGCAATAGAAGGAAGTGCACCTCTTCGGTTAAAAAGATTGGCTAAAACTCCATATCCAACGCCGGCATTGGACTTGGAGCCATCAGTAAATATAAAACATGTATCTATATGCTCTGATACCATGCTCTAAAACAAAATATGCCCTTATTTCCTCATCAGATTTATTCTCTTTGCTCCATTGAAGTACCTGCAGAATTTCACATCCCGGTAACCTCCAGACAGGAGTACTGGGAATACACAAAGGAATAATGGGGATATTTTTTAATATTTGTATCCCTCTAAAATTTTGTTTTATTCTATAGCTAAAAGGAATGGGATACCTTGGATGACTTTCCCAATAAAAAACCATTAAAAATATTTCTATTTGCCACAGCAAATGCCTGAGATTTGGGGAGTCTTTGCGCTCTAACCAGTACCGAAGTAATGATGGACTGGCGATAGAGTTCAAAGAGGCAATCTCTCCTGCATCAACTAGCAAACTAGATATTGGTGACGAACGGAAAGCTCCTGTGGCTATACGAATAGCTGAATGATGTACCGAATCTAAAGTTTTAAGTTAGATGAGGAAGCTGAAGAATATATCACAACCATATGACAGCTTTGACAAGATTAAAGATTTATGAAGCCTTAGTAAAAGAAATTTCTATTAGCTCCCCAACTGGTGTGAGAAAGCACCTTCAAGATGTGTAGAGCTTCTAGGCTCTTTGCTTTTATATGTTTGATATGGGGGACCCAAGTCAATCTACTGTCAAAAACTAGGCCTAAGAAGTGTGCTTGTTCTCAACATGGGATTCTAACGGCCATACAAATAGAGGTCTGGATCAGGATGCACTCCCCTGATCCGACAGAAGTGGACGGCAGTAGTCTTGCTTACAGAGATTTTAAAACCCTGTTTCTCAGCCCAACTTACTATTTTTTTTTTTTTTTTTATTTATTGTTAATTGTAGCTTTCTTTCTGCTACAGTCATCCGGGTGGCAGCAAAGGATATTGACAAAATCATCCACAAACAGTGTCTTTAAAACCTCTCTTGGAATGACAGCTGCAACACTGTTTATGGCTAGAGCAAAAAGTGTACACTGAGAACACTGCCCTGGGGACACCTTCTTCTTGACACCTTTTCTCTGATAAAGTACTGCCAACTTTTTAACTTTAAAAATACCTACGATGTAAAAGGATTTCACAAATAAAGGTAATTTACCTCGTAGACCACTATTATGCAATAGTCTTCAGAATCCCATGTCTCCAAGCAGTGTCATATGCCTTTTCTATATCAAAAAACACTGTCACATGATGTTGTTTGGAGGCAAAGGCTTCACAGACAGAGGTTTCAAGTTGCAGTAAGATGTCCAGGGTAGAGTGCATTTCGAAAACCACACTGAGAAGGTGTTAGAATATTGTTGTGCTCTAGATACCACTCAGTCTTACATTTACCATTTTTTCCATCAATTTACACAAACAGCAAGTTAAGCAATGGGGCGGTAACTTGCTGCACACAGGGGATCTTTTCCAGGCTTAAGGAACGGTAACAATGGTAGCTAATTCCCATATGCTAGGGTAGCTGCTTTCATCCCATATTCTATTGATAATACTTATTATAAAAGTTTTGTGTTCTTCGAAATGTGTTTAAACATTTCATAAGGAATCTCATCTGGACCAGGGGCAGTGTTCTTGCTCCTAGATAAAGCAGAGTCAAACTCCCTTTCAGAAAAACGCATATTATATGATTCAGCTTTCTTTGCTGAAAAGTCAAGTACCTGTTGTTCTTCCATCATTCTGAAATTATGTCCTGGGGAACTATCTGATTTCTCAGAGGACTCGAGCGAAGTGTTCTGAAAATGTATTACTAACTTTCTTGTGGCAATCCAGTGACATGAGTATTATTCACTTTAAGTACTGGAGGAGGATTGGGTGTAAATTTACCCTGAATTTTTGGTTTCTTATTTTTCTTCCAAATGCTACAGATGGTGTTCTTTGCTGTTAATAGAGGATACATATTTTGGCCATGCTTTCTCTGGCAGCTTTCATAGCTTTTCGAAATCGTTGCCCTACACTGTTTGTAAAATTATGACATTGTCCAAGGTGCGATGTCTACGGCACCTGGTCAATGATGACCTTGTAGCTCGGTGTAACAGCCTTAGGTCTTTCTGACCACCACGGTACTGGCCGTCTCCTGAATAGTCCCTTAGTTCGAGGAATTGAGTGTAGACCTGCAGTATGCAATGTTCCATTGAGTAGATCAATGGCATCATCTACACTTGGGAGATCTTTTGCATCCCCTTCCAACTCACTCAAGTCTTTTTGAATTTTCTCAATTTGCTTTCTCTAAGCACCATCGTGGCGATCTCGGGATAGGTGGACCATCATTGGTGTCGATTCCACAATTGGAGAATGGTCAACTGGTATGCCAGTCATCACTTGTTCTCAAACTAAAGTCAACACTGCAGTTGGAGCTACATATTGAGAGGTCGATGCAGGAGACAGTGCCTGTCTGAATGTGGTAATGGGTAGGTTCTCCAGTATTAAGAAGACCTATATCTTCATTTTCTATTATAGATGCCATCATATTCCCTTTTTGATTTGATGTTACATCTCCCCACAATGGATGTCTACTATTGAAGTCACCAAGTAGAAGAAATGGCTCTGGTAGTTGCTGCATTAAGTATATTAAGTTCTCTTGGGACACATGGCTATTGGGTGGAATGTAAAGGGAACATAAAGTGTATTTCCTTCTTAAATTAATTCTTACAGCCACAGCTTGAAGTGGAGTATTTAGTTTCACTTCGTAGTGTGGAGTGTCTCGACGGATGTAGATGAGGGATCCACCATGATTTCCCACTTCTAGATCAAATTTAGTTCTATAGTGAACATATTCCCTAGGACAAGGGGTATATTCACCTAGCATAGTCTCCTCAACTGACATACCCCTACAGAGTGCTCATAGATCAAAAGCTTCACTTCTCATACTTCGCTCGCAGTCCCTGACAGTTCCACTGAATATGGAAGTGAATTTATTCATGTTTAGGACCAACATTGTGGTTCCTTTTGACAAGACTGGGAGATTTCTTTTTTCTACTAGGGGGAGGCATTTTAATGGAAGGCTTTGTTGGCCTCATGGGTGGAGTTGCCTTCATAGTGCCAACATCTTTTCCTTCAGTGTCCTTGACACTGAAGGGTTTTTTAGTTTCTTTACTCTCCATCTCTGTCGAGGTGGAGAAAGCAGAGGTGTTCTCTAAAGAGACCACCTCGAGAGTGTTTGTAACTGCTGGCAGTAGCCAGCTCTGCCTCTAATGAGGCAGAAGTACCAGTGAGGACTGGCACCGGGGGGACCAGCATCTGCTGGTTTGTCCTCCAAAGAGGAATTGGCACCAACAGAAGCTGCACCAGACCAGCAACCACTGGCCTTGCCTCCAATGAGGCAGATGGTGGAGGGTGTGTCTCTACTGACACTTCAATTTTATTCAGTTCCATACTTGTGTCTTTCTTGTTGGTTCTAGTGAACCTTGTCTTTACATTCCTCATCAATCAGTTGACTCGGATGATTCAGTTAGCTGTCTTTTTAATGATTCTTTATTTGATTTTCCTTTTGTGCTCTTAACTTGGTTGTTTTTTATTTGTCTCTTTCTTTTGGTTTCTAAGTTTTGCTACTACAGAAGCAAAACTTAGACCAGGTCTTACAGTCTTTGCTTTGGCTTTCTCTCGTGCTTCCTAAACGTTGTTCTTTTATATTACTCGGATTGCTTGGATTTCTTTTTCGAGTAAATATACATCACACTGCTGAGATGATGATGCATGTCCCTCACCACAGTGAACACTTCGGTTCCCTGGTGCACATACCATGCTCATCTTCTCCACAGTTGACACAGACTGCAGGATTTTCTTGCAATTTGGATCTACACGATTGTAGGGTGTGTCCAAAATGCTGGCAATGGAAACACCTTCGGGTCTTGGGATGTACTGTTTTATCTTAAACCTATACCAGGCTGCAGACACATATTCTGGCAAGTCTCAAAGTATTAAAAGTTTAATATTAAGGTAGGCTGAGGTATTCTGCCATTATCAACCTTCCTTGTCATCTCCTGTCCACCTTTATTACACCCTGGTCTTTTAATTCTGTTAAAAGTTTCTCCTCAGAGAAAGCCATCAACTGAGGGGCATAAATCAAGCCCTTGCTGGAGTTCAGGCTGGAAGTGGGGAGTGCACTCAACCGTAACTCCCGCAAAAGGTCTGACAATCCCATCAACTTAATGCTTTCCTCTTGGGAGATGCTTTCTACTAAAAGCATATTTCCATTTTGAGGTGTTATTTTGGGTTGTCTGCCACAACATTTCACTATTTCTCTGTTTACTTGAAAAATATCTATATTGTCACCTTCAAGCTTTAAATTAAGGTATTTATTAAAAGAATTGGGTACAAAGACCCCAGGAGCTATTTCATACTTCTTATTTCTCTTCATGGCAAATGGTTCCAGTGTGGACAATACTGGAGCCAGATGCTTTTTGCTGAGATTTCCTGGTCGATATCTTCTCGCATTGCTTTGGGTCGTCAACTGTGTTCCTCTGTCATTCGGCCCAGGGGTACTACATTGATCATGGGGACCGACCATGACTGACTGAAGTTCGGGCGGGTTCCGTGGGCAAGTCCTTTGACCAAAAGCATAGGGTCATCAGCAGAGATAGGGGTGGTTGCCAATAACGTAAAAAGTTGATTCATCCAGATATTCCCCATACCCACCCATGGAGTCACACTTAGAGGACGGGTCGTCAACCCTTTAATTAGGGTCGTCCTAGGGGTAATTACTGGATATACACCCTATCTCCAGTGCTAAGGCGTCATGATGTCCGTCGAGATCAGACCCGGCACTGAGGATAGGGTTGACATTAAACTTTCCCCTCGCTCGCCTCGACCACGTCAGGTACTCGAGTTTTACGGGTTGAGGTGGCATTGCCGGGGTCCATCCTCACCCTCCTTCAAATCCCCCAAAGATTTAGACTAAATCATGTCCAAAACCAAGCAAATAGTCATCATCATAGAATCCTTATACCTTATTAGGGGAGAAAGGGAGAAAGATGAAATGTTTTAGAAGAAGGAAAAGGGCTGACTAATTTAGTTGAATCAACAGCTGGGCACCAAGGCCCAGCGAGGCCCAGCGAGAAGGCAGCTCCCACCAGGCATCAGGGCCCAGCTGCTGAACCCTAAGCCCCCATCCTCGGCAAGGCTTCAGCATCTGGGGGGTACCTGTCTGGACACGAAAGGTGGTGGGCTCTCCTGTATTAAGGAGTTCCGACATCCTTATTTTCCCCAATTGATAATATAATATTACCCCTTGTGTTTGCTAAAAACATCGCCCCATAAAGGATGTCTACCATTCAAATCTCCCAGTAAGAGAAAAGGTTGGGGGAGTTGTTGAATCACCTCTACTAAATTATCATATAAATTATCATCATTTGGAGGTAGGTACAGAGAGCATATTGTATATTTTTCTCCTATATCAATCTGTACAACCACTGCCTGCAGAGGTGTACGAATAGACAAAGATATTTGGGGAACATCTTACAAACGTAAAGGAGACTTCCGCCATGGCTCCCTGCTTGTGATTATATGGTGTTATATAGCTAACATACTCTAGAGGACAAGGAGTATTAGCATCAAGCTTGCTCTCCTGTAGACATACAATTATGGGGGAATGCTCATGAATTAGGAGCTTAAGTTCTTCATATTTGGCCCACGAACCCTGACAATTCCATTGCAAAATGGATGAAAAAACTATGGATCACTTCTGGAAGACATCTTGGATGAGGTCTTCCCATTGGCAACTTTATCTAACATTATTTCCTGTAGGTTTCTTTACAGATGGTCTTGATATATTGGGTTTTACGTTTGTCTTTTTTTGTGTCCTTTTGATCTATTTGTTGAGGCAGATGGTGGACCTCAACTTGAATTTCTGATTTATTCAAGTTATCTTCCAGTTGATCAGAAACATCAACAGATAAAACATCAAATTTATTTGACGTCATAGCTTTAATATTTCTTATTGAAGGGGTTGAGAGAGATGGAGGTCTCTCTCTTTTTCGATTAAAAGGTGGTGGGCTTCTAGGTTTTTGCACCTTCCCCACAACAGGTGCACCAGGCAAGTTGGTTTTGAGTGGAACCTCCATTAAATCAGGCAAGGACATGGCCTGAGAGAGGTTTGTACTACTTATTGTAATGGGGGACGAAGGTTGTACGGGGATGGGCAATGCCCCACTGCTAATACACTGTGGCAAAGCCTCAGAAGGCAATATGCTTAACTCATCATGCAGAATTTTATCATTAGATGGTATTATTTCTTTTTCTAGAACTATTGGCAGTGCTAGGTGGGTTTGATTTTAATGCCTTTGCATAACTACTTGATTTATTTAGTAGTCTTTTGGCATATCCCACACTTATAGTTCTAAATTGGTTTTTGTTAAGGGCAGCTTTCTTTCCGACTTATACAGCTCGCAGTTCCGGTCAGTGGATTTATGATTTGAGCTGCAATTTAAACACCTGGCCTCAAGTGCAAATTCTGCATGGTAAGAATTGGAGCAAATACCACACATTTTTTCGTTTTTGCAAACTTTTGACGGGTGTCCAAATTTAAAACAATTAAAACATTGCAGTGGCTTCTGCTTGAATGATCGAACTTTAATCATTTCATTTTCAATAATAATGTGGGAAGGTACATTAGCATCCTGGAAAGTAAGGATAATCATTGATGTACCTGGGACTTTGTGTACTTTCCATACATTAGTGGACACATGGCCAGTAACTCCTCCTCTGTAAATTCATACAGATTTCTCTTGTTAAAAACTACTCCCCTTTCGTAGCTAAAATTTAGGTGGGGTTTTGACATCTAACTTAATATCATCATCATTTGTTTTAAGGTTGGATAGTATTACGGATTGTGTGCATGATTTGGCATGGATAACGGTAACTATTTTTCCAAAATGAGATAATATCTCCCAGTGCAATAGTTCCTACTTTTTTCTGAATTAATTTGCATATTTTGAAATAGTTCCCTGTAACCCCCTGAGATTCAGCTACAAGCCACATCGGTGGTTTTGGCTTCCTCTGGGAAGGCATAAACTAAATCAGCATCTTTTTCAAACCAGTCCACAGGTCTATAAACGTCCAAAATCTTTGGTACCTTGTCGCAAAGAGCAGCCATTATATTCAAGTTATTAATTTTGATATTATTAATATTACATAGTGCATTAAAGGCTTTGTCATGACTATTGTAAGATATCCATGAATCCCATTTTCTATCTTCCAGTTTCATTCTTAATTTCTGTTTATAGATCCATAAACACTCAAATTCTTTGTATATATTATCATAATTTGTCTCTATTGGGATTTGGGTAACATGAAGGATTCGAAGTTCCTTGCGTTACCCAGATTACTCAATTTTGGAATATCAATAGAATGGTCCTTCCTAGTTCCGAGGTCATCAACAGAGTTTTCCCTAATTAAATTAGCAGAGGTGTCAACAATGTCTGAGGTTCGCCATTCAATCCAGGGGTATAAGAAACACAATTAATTTCAGTCATGAAATTAGTTGGGGGGGAAGAAAAAAAACTTAGACTGTCTGACATCCCAAAAGAGAACCCATTATCCTTTCATGAAATTAATTTCTCCACCAATGACACCTGCGAGAGCTACTTCCCAAATGTCCACTCCCTACCCTACCACAAAGGGATGGTACCACTATGATTAGAGTGGCTCAAGTGTATGCCAAACCCACTTGATGGGACTGAGAGCATTACAAGAATACAATCATCCCCACTTTAATCATAGTGGCAGGCAAACCGGACAGAATGCCGTAAGTCCTATCTCTATGAAACCGGCCAACCCCTGGAATCGAAGGCCAAGTTTTAGTTTGAGAATAGTCCCGCATGCCAGTATGGAAATACTGACATTCCAGGTGTCCAACATTATCATGTAGTTGGCAAGACACCACAGCTCCCACCAATTGATTTTGAAAAAAAATTCCAATCCCGAATACGATGTCCCGTAAAACATCTGGCACAGTGAAATGGGGTAAGAGTTTTGACAGCAAGGTTGGAGACAGTTGAAAAAATATGAAGAAGAATGAAACAATTATAAGTAATAGAAATAGGCTGAGAGAAAATTAGAGTCAAACTGAGGAAAAAAAAATTCCCCAGTTCAAGAGCCCTCTTGCCTGTCACCAGGCTTCAGCACGGGAATGATATGCCGTGCGGAAGCCCAATGACTTCATCAAGGCATCTTCTCATTAAGAGGGAGAGATATTGGGACCAGAGCTAGATGTCGATGAAGTAGTCAATGAGATTGGGGAAGATAGTAGTGAGGGAGATAATGGGAATTTGAATGAAAAGTGGTTTGGAAGAAGTAAATGCGACGTAACTGAAAGAATGTATGAGGATCCTCAAACAGAGTCCGGGGGACTGCATCCGAGAATCCATGTGTGTTGTGGAAAGCAATTTAGTGTGGGTGTTTGTGAGTGTAATGAGACATCAAATGTAACGGGGAGGTAATATTGGAGTGATAATGATAGTTTAAATTTGTCAATGTCCTTTGAGGGTTGCTTGTTGAGAGAGAGAGAGAGAGAGAGAGAGAGAGAGAGAGGAGAGAGAGAGAGAGAGAGAGAGAGAGAGAGAGAGAGAGAGAGAGAGCAAAAAATTGGTGGAGGGAAATGAATTGGAGTGGTTGGAGGGGCGGGCGTAAGCGTGTGGGTATTGTCTGTTGTGGAGATCGCTGAGAATATCAGTGGCAAGCATCTGTTAAGAGAGTCGGAAGAAGTGAGGGAAGTCTGTGAAGTCATAGAGTCGTACTAAAGAGTTGGTTTGGCAGCGGTCTTATCCATTGATGGTCAGTTGAGAGGTTGTGTGATTTGGTTGGTTTTGATGTTGTAAAGTTGTTGTGCGTGTCTGTCTGGTGTGGTGAAGTTGAAGAGGTTGGTTGTGCATTTTGGTGTCTGTGAGTTGGCAGTTGGGGACAGTGTTGGTGTTGGTGGTTGTTTGTGCTGGTTTGGAGTTGGCGTATGATTTGTCATGTTTTGAACTGTTGGTGTCTGTTTGCATGGTAATTGGGCTCTTGTTTTTTTGAGTTGTTGTAAAGTCTTGGTGTTTGTCCGTCTTGGGTAGTGAAATTCTCGGCGGTTTGCTGTGTCTCGACTAGTCTATATCTAGCAGACAGCAGAGCCTAGCCTTGAGTATCTAGAGTCTGAAGTGAGTACATGTGTCGGTGTTTTGTGTGTTCTGTGTTCGGTAAGCCAATTGTCCCACATGTAATTAGTAAACGTAAAGAGGAAAGTGTGGCATAGAAAAGTTCGATAGTCGGTACCACTAAAGCAACTGTGGGGAGATTTGCTTGCTTTGCTGCTTTGCGTGTGATCCCGCCACACCTCAAGGCAAGAATGATCTGATCTTCTGGAGGACCCTATTACATTTCTATCAGCCTCAAGGCAAGAATGATCTGATCTTATGGAGGATCCTATTTCATTTCTATCTCATGGATAGACACCGACCAGACAGGAGGAGGACCCTCACCCCAACAGGAGGCCCTTGCTCATGTTGGCAGGCCCTTTATGGGTACCCAATTTCAGTGCAGGCAAAGCATTTATTTTACTGTCCAAGAGAGGCCTGTGGGACTGTAAGACTCACAAGAGAGGTCAGTGGGACTGCATGTGTCCTCTCTCTTAGTCAATGGGTCCCCTTTTTGTTCTTATATGCCTAAGGGGATTACATCTCACAAGGACTGTTCAGGGCTTACACGTAGAATTGCTAACAGGGAAGAATAATATGGGCTTTCTATGTTCATCTAGTCCTTCACCATCTTTTCTGTAAGGGATAAGCTATTCGAATCAAGAAGTAAACTAGGCCTTCACAAAAGAAAATGCAGTTCTCTTGCCCATAACTTTGGAAAACATCCAACTTAACTTTTTTTTTTTTTACCTAAGGCAATTGGAATTTTGTAAGTTGGCATTGTAACTAGAGGCAGCCAGCCCAACCATTAGGTGGTTGTGGTACAGTCTAATTAAACTGGGAAAAAAAGTCAAAACATGAAAAATACACCCTGTAAACAAGATATATCACTTTTGTGCCCTTCACTCTCTGATTTGAGGACAAACATGACACATGTTCTTGCAAGGAATTTTCTATTCGGATTTCAATAAGGCATAATCCAAGTTACTTTAACCTTCATACTCCATTCGATGTTTTAGAATTTTACAGGAGACTTTCAACCTATCCTGAAGTCATTATATGAACAAATGCCGTAATTGTATCCAATTTAGCAATGACATACACACATTGCAGAAATACTAAAAATTTATTTTCTTCATCTATATTTTACAGATGAGACAGAAATACCAATAATAAATGATAAACACACAGAACTGACCCCTACGATAGAACTGCCAATTAGCCATACACGCACAAGAGATCTAAATGTGGACTGCAGAGGAATGGAGAGCACAAATAAAACGCCCACCTCAACGACAATGGAATAAAAACGAAAAAAAAAAAAAAAAAAAAACCCAAAAAACTTCTGTGAAGGTAAAAAAATAAAAAAAAAAATTAATATTTATATTCAGATAAGGTTGGAATTAAATATAACTCAAGGAGAGAGTAAAGACGGTAGCTGAACTGTGTAAAATAATAGGCAGAATTTTTTTAATGCTCCCTTTTTTTAATACTTCTAAAGAAAGAAAATAAACTTGCAGCCAAAAATCATCAAATTCTAGGAATTGATTTTACAACTGCGGCAATTTTTCTTCTGTCCTTCCTAAGGCACTGTTAATGCTCATGACTCAAGAGAAGAATTGGCTTCGATGAAGTCCAAACCACATTATCTTTCAACTGCTTCGGCGATAATCTACAGTATTAATCGATTTTTCTTTTCAATACTGAAAGTTCCATTGTCAGTGTAAGACATATGTCCTGTGTAAATACTGGTCAATTGAGAGTTAGCCCATTCATCAGTGTGTGTGTGTGTGTGTGTGTGTGTGTGTGGAGAATCATTATCTCTCTCCTCCTTTTCATTTCCCTCTCCTCTACCTTTCTGCCACCTGACACCAGGTGTTGAACGCATGGTGAACAATATTTAGTCAGGTTTCATTGGGGAAAATAAATTCTTTGTAAATAAGATATATGACTGGAATTGAGAGATGCACTGACAGAAACACCAATTATCACTTCCTCGTCTCTGGTTCAGAGGGCTAACATGAAAATATTTTTTTTCAAGGAATGTTCTACTAGAAATAACAATGGTGCCTTTATTTTTCCATTCAGTCTCTAGAGCTGACATAGCAATTACTACCTATGCTCAAGTCATTGTGTAAACAAATACCATAAATTGTAACCACTTATGCAATGACGACATGAACATATTTGAAAAAATACTCTGAAAATTGTCTTACACTTTATCTTTACCTTAGTCCTAGAGATGAGATTGAAGTACCAGTAATAAATGTAGAAAACACAAATTTGACCCCTACAACACAATGGTCAATTAACCATAGAATCACAGTGCATCTAAATCTGACTTTACGTCCAATGGAAAGCAAAAAAAAAAAAAAAAAAAAAAAAACAAAAAAAAAAAAAAAAAAAAAAAAAAACACACAACGGACAATTCAGCAAAAACGAATAAACGACCCGATAATTGCAGTGGATGTAAAATAAAACACTATATATAAAGTTAATTAGGTGAGGTTAGAATTAAATATAACACAATATAAAAAGATGTAAAGTTAAACACGGGAAAGTAATATGGTTAATATTTTTCTTGTGAATCCTTCTCCTTTTGTGGATAGTTCTATAAAATAAAATATTCTTGCATCAATAACAACAACCAAATCAGAGACTTAATCTTATAACCGAGACAATTTTCCTACTACCCTTCCATGGTATTTTTAATTCCCATTGCTCCCAGACAAGCAATGGTCCAAGTGAAGTCTAAACCATATGATCCACAAATCAATTGCTTCAGCTATACACTACAGTAAATAATAATTTTTTTCTAATGAAAACATCCTATGTCGCGTGCAGATGGCGCTCATTTTTTTTAGTTAACCATTCCCTTAGTGTGAGTGGAATAAACATCTGCTCACTCCTTTCTTTTCATTTTTCTCTTCTCTACCTTTCTGCTGCTGACTATTTTCCCATTCACTTAAACGACCACCACTGACACCAGGTGGTTCAAATTACCTTTGAACAATATTTAGTTAGGTTCATTTGGGAAAATAAACTCTTTTATAAACAAAGATATATAACTACAACTGAGTGCTGCACTTACAGACCCCATGAAGACACAACAGACCAGTTGAGAGCCCTTCTTTGTCTCTGGTTTATAGGGCTAACACGAAAAACTTCTTTCGTGAAATTTTCTATTAGAGCTTCAATGATGCTGTAACCGCGTTTCTATACATTTTTTCATTTAGTCTTTAGAACTAATATGCTCAAGTCATTGTATAAACAACTACCATAAATTATAACCAATTTAGCAATGACGAAATAACATGAAAAAAATGAACTGAAAATTCTTATACCCTTTCTTTATCTTGTATTATATATATATATATATATATATATATATATCATACTATATATTATTATATATATATATATATATATATATATAATCATACAATATAGCAGATAAGGTTAGTAGCATTAAATATAGCATAATAAGAATATAAAAATGGGTAACGTAATTACACTGAATTATGTGTGTGTGTGAATGTATCAATATTTATGAATGCATCTATAAAAAGAAAATATTCTTGAAGCCAAAAGTCATCAAAATCTAGGACTAATCTTATAACATAGGCAATTTCTCAACGATTCTTTCACGGCCCTATTGATTTCCGGTACTTAGAGCACTCTACGCCACATGATCATTCTCAACTATTTCAGCCATTACCTCAGTATGTGAGGAATAAACACGCTCTTTACTGCCTTTTCACTTCCCTACCTTTATGCTTACGACCATTTCCCATTTACTTACACGACCACCTCTTGACACTAGCTGTTTTCTTCATCCATGAGCATAAATTAATTTTACTGTCAGTAAGATATATCACTAGAGTACTAGAGTTGTGCCCTTCTTTGTCTT
Source organism: Macrobrachium nipponense (assembly GCF_015104395.2). Taxonomy (NCBI): domain Eukaryota; kingdom Metazoa; phylum Arthropoda; class Malacostraca; order Decapoda; family Palaemonidae; genus Macrobrachium; species Macrobrachium nipponense. Next base: position 65,666,807 of record NC_087208.1, on the reverse strand, counting down.
TGATTTAAAGGGCTAACATTACAATACTTCTTTCCAGGAATTTTGTACTAGAACTTCAATGAAGCTGTAACTGCTTTCCTCTGGCCTATATTTTACATTCAAGTCTTTAGCTGACATGGCGGTTACTACCAATGAATAAGTCATTAGATGCACAAAATATGATATCATAATAAAATATGGTTGTATATATACTTAACAGTAATTACACAGCTAATACTTTTCAAATCGTCGCCAGCTCTAGAATTTTGACACTTTGCAGTAGCGCTACTGTGTTTTGGCTTGGTAACTTTTGGGGTAAGAGAGGAATCAACTGAGCACAGAGCTTATATTTGTTTATGCCCTTCCTGTTCATGCGAGGGGAGGAGGGATGGCTCTGACCATGAATTTATGAATCCCATATTGAAGGAGTTGGGATGCATGGGACATATCTACTCTAAAAACATTAAGTATTGTAATTAAATAAGAGCGGAAAATAGTGCCAGCATTGGTGAAAAACCTTTCTTGGTTACTTACCTGTAAGAGTTGCTGCAGGAAAATACTGCTCTGGGGAGTACTCATCTCAACCTGTAGCGGCGTAGCGGTATAGCAAGGAGCACATGCTATTTCAGTGGGATCTTTGCAGTAAAGGGCATTAAAATCTTAAAATCTTGTCCCTGTCCTGGGCTGAGTACCATAAACACAAAACAACCAGAGTAAACAAAGTAGTCACCTATACTAGAATTAAAACAATTACCAACCATTAAAAAACAAAGGTCTGGTGGATACTCCAAGTACATAGTAGCCCCATGCTGCCCTAAGAACTCGGCACCTTTATTTCAAGGCAAAGAATAAAGGATGGAAGGGATACTTCCTATACTCCCTCTCAACACCACGCAGTAACTGCAAAATAACCCAAGTTACCGCAATATTCTTAATTAGTTTTGACTTCTACACAAGTTATGAGATGTAATCACAGACTTGCACTTCCAGTACATAGCTTGAATAATAGAAGAAAAGGACAGGTTATGCTTGAAAGCAAACAAAGTGGCCACAGCCCTACCTTCGTGTGTTTTAACTTTCACCGAGGGTAATACCTTTTCTTTAAACTAAGAGTGGGCCTCCGAGATTAGATCTCTCAGAAAATATGCATATGGCACTTTTCTCAAAACAGATGTGACAAATTTTTTCACAGAGCCCCACAGATTATTGATGGACCGCGAATCTTTCCTGTTCTTAGTAAATAGTATCTTAGTGCCTGTACTGGGCAAAGTCCTCTCTTCCTCATCAGGACCTACAATGTCCATTAAGTTTTTAATAGAAAGAGAACGAGGCCAGTGTTTGGAAGGGGTCTCGTTCTTCGCTCCAAAACCCGTGGGTTAATGAATAGACTGCATCCCCTTGGAAAAACCAATCTTTTGTAACTGCATGTAGCTCACTCACACCCTTAGCAGTTGCTGCTGCTACTAGAAATAATTTATTCCTTATTTGGTCTCTCGGAATAATTGTATGTAGTGGCTCAAAGCGGGGATCTGACTTTGAATACCATCCCTAAGCTCCATGAAACCAACCTTGTCTCCCCGTTTCATTGTATCAACCAATTTGATAAGGTTGGCTAAATCCTGATTAGATGACAGATCTACTCCCGTAAGTTTGAAAACCGAGCCCAACATGGCTCTGTAGCCCTTTATAGTAGAGGAAGATGAGATCTACTAAACCATGTTTAAAACTAAGCCCAACATGGCTCACCCCCCCCTAACCCATTATAGTAGAGGAAGACAAGACTCTAGGAGAATTTTACATATGGTAAAAAAATCAGCAATGTCTTAGAAGACGTGATGTTATGCCCTCACACCAAGATTGGAAGACTGTCCACCAAGCTCGATAAACTTTGCTCGAGGATTAGTGCACTAAGTAATAACTTCTGAAACTGACTTTGAAAAGCCTTTTGCTAACACCAATCTCCTGGCAGTTTGCAGTCAGGGCCGGAGTGAACATTTTCAGTGAGTCGCCTATAGTGAAGTTGTCTGAGCAGATTAATTTTTTTGAGGCAGTATTTTTTTGAACAAAAGTCCATCAATAAAGTTCCAGCAAGTCAGGGAATCATTACTGTGTAGGCCACAGCAACGCTATTAAATCGTTGTCAGATTTCGGTGAGTTCTGAACTTGACGACTTCTCTCAACACCTTGAAAGGAGGTAAGGCATAAGGTTTCCCAGTCCAACCAATCAATCTCCTTTGCATCGCTAACCCAGGCGACAGGTCAGTGCCAGCAATCAATATAGTGGGAACTGAAGGTTCCTGGAAGTAGCAAATAGATCCAGGACTGGTTTTCCCCAAGTTTTCTAAACATCTAGGCATACTAGAGAGTCTAAGGTCCACACTGTGAGGGGGAACTTGCTTTTGGTGGCGCAGATTGTCTGCTATTACATTCAACTTCCTTGTAAACCTTGTTAAAATTCTTGTCTAATCTTTGTCTGCCCAAATAGGCACAAAGAGAAAACAAATGTGTTCCCCACTACTTCCTGACGTAGGACAGTGCCGTAGTGCTGTCCGAATGGACCGTCACTGTCTTGCTGAATACTTCCACTTCGAAAGCTTTCAATTCCAGTGAATAGATCTCAGTTCTTTTTTTACATTTATGTGCCAACCTCTCTGTTCTGCGATCCATGTCCTGGAGACCTCCTTATCACCAAGAGAGCTTCCTGACCTAGGTCTGAGGCACCTTAATAAAACGCTAAGTCAGGGTTCAGAGAAACAAGCGATTTCCCTGCTGAAAATTTTTCTCTTGATTTCCACCAAAGTAGGTCCTCTTTGATTTCTCAAGTCACTGGGAACAAGAACGTGTCTGGGTGTTTCTTCCCGTCCAACTGATCGTTAGATAAAATTGTATATTCCTCATATGAAGTTTCCCTAGTGCTACGAATTGCTCCATGGATGAGAGCTTCAATGGTAGGCTCATCCAACTTTTCACAGAGTAGGACTGAGGAGAGAGAAATTGGACCAATTTCTGATGGCAAGAATTTATCCATTTGGGAGGAAGGAAAAACCAAAAAAGTCTGATCTGAGAGTTTATTCTCATCCCCAAATATACTATCTCCTGAGGAGTTACTTGAAACTTTTGTAGGTTTATTAAGAGACCCAAGTCCAAGGGCTACAAGAAGGGTCTTTTGTAGGTCCTGCATACATTTCTCTTCCAATTGAGAATGAAGCAGCCAATCATCTAGATATAGCCCTTTTACAATGGAGGTTGGAACTTGCATGAACAACGGTACAGCAGTGAACAAGCCGAAGCATAGAGATCTGAACTAAAATACTTTATCCCTAAAAACCAGTAATAAATTAAAAAAAACACAGTATTCACCCCTATAACAGAAAGGTCAATTAACCATAAAAGAACAACAGGTCTAACTCTGTACTCCAGACCAATGGAAAATACAAACAAATCAGCTAATTCAACCAAAATTAAGCAACGATCGGAAAAATACAATGAAATTAAAATATAACACCTACTGTATTGTTGATTGGGTGAGGTTATAATTAAATAAAACAAAATAACACTAAAAAGATGGTAAGTTAAATACTGTAAACTGTTTAATTTTTTTTTCTTGTTAATGATTCTCTTCTTGTGGATACTTCTATATCATAAAATATTCTTGCAGCAAAAAATCATCCAAATCATAAGACCTGGTCTTATAACTCAGACCATTTTTCTACTGCCAGTCCATCGCATTTTTAATTTCCATCGCTCACACAAGCACTGGCCCAAGTGAAGTTTGAATCGTATGATAACACTTAACTCCATCAGCTATAGGCTTGAGTAATAATCCATTTTTTTTTATATTTAAAAGTCCCATAGTCAGAATAGGACCTCTTCCTGTGTAAATACTGCTCATCTGAATTAGAAATTAGAACAGTATGTGAGGAAAAGACATTTGCTCTCTGCTGCCTTTCCACTTCCATCTCCTCTACATTCTGCTTTGGACTATTTCCCATTCACTTCCACGGCCACCATCTGACAATACGTGGTTTAGATGTAATCTAAACCACATGGCCACTCTTACTGTTTCTGCTGTCAGCTACAGTAATAATAATTTTTTTGGTTTTTCTAATACCGAGAACTTCCGTACTCAGTATAGGACCTATTATGTCCTGTGCAGATGATGTCCATTTCAGTTATCCCGTCCCTTTTCATTTCATTTCATTCTTTTCTACCCACATGACACAGGTGATAATAGCACCTCAAACAATGTTAAGTTAGGTTTCAATTGGGAAAATACATTCTTTTTTACTGTTAGATATATCACTATTATTGAGAACTGCACTGACAGAGACAGACCCCCAAACAGCCACACCAGTTAGGCCATTCTTTGTCACTGGCTTAGAGGGCTAACATTACAATAATTCACTCAAACAATTTTCTATTATAACTTCAATGATGCCGCAACCGTTTTTCTCAAGCTTTCATTTCTCCATTCAATCTTTAGCTGACATGGTAGTTACTACATATGCTTGTCATTATATGCACAAATGTCGTAAATTGTAACTACTTTGGCAATGACGAAATGAACATATTTGAAAAAATACTCTGAAAAATGGTCTCATACTTTGTCTTTATCCAACAGATGAGAAAGAAAACCCAGTAATAAATGAAGAAACGACAGAATTGACCAATACAACAGAAAGGTCAACTGAACAAATAAAAACAACAAATCTAAATGCGGATTCAAGAGTGATTGAAAGCACAAACTAATCTGGCCAATTCAACTACAGTGAATCAAACGACCAGAACCCCAAAAAAACACAGCAAAGGCTAAAAAATTACCAAATCAAAAATTTCGATATACAGTTAATCAGACCATGTTAGAATTAGACAACACGATGAAACCATAAGAATGATACGCTGAACAACATAACTTAACTGGTTGAAAACAATCTTTTTTAGTGAATACTTTTTCTCAGAACTGCCGATTCAACAAAATATTTATGATCCACACTGATAATAAAGTAACTGTGTCGCTCTTTCTCGGTTTCCTCTGACGTTAATCTCTTCTTGAATGTATTCAGTTAGAAGCAAAATCTTACCTTCCTTTATGAAGAAGGGGTACAGCCTGGCATAGCATAAAATTCAGTTTTCGAGGATTGATTGATTGATTGTGAGTTATCTGGCGTCACAACTACCAGGGTCACCGATGCCGAATACTAAATGTGATCTTTTAACTTTTATAATATATTAAACTAAATTTAAAATACTTTTATTTTTGTAAGAGATATATATAAATTTGATTTTAAAAATAATAAAATTAATTTCTGATAACAATAAAAATAAAATTCTAAAAAAAGAATTGTCAATTAATCTGATCACATAACAGTAAAACTTGAAAAAAAAAATACTAAGACAGCACAGCTGTCAGATATACTTGAGAAGAGGAGCTTCTTTGATAAAAGAGATAACGTTATTAATACATATGCTTTCTCCCAAAAGTTTTGTCATACTATAATTACCACCTGCTTCATTTAAGCTCAAAAACCGATTCCTAAGTTCCACTAGACATGGACACTCAACCAGCAAATGCCTAACGGTCAGTGGAAACTAAGCAATCGTCACAGAAGGGCTCATTCTCCCCATCCATCAGATAGCCGTGAGTTAAACACGTATGGCCAATACATAATCCACACAATACAACCTCCCACTTCCTTGGTATTAGGTCATATTTCCAAGGGTGTGTCTGACTAGTAATTTCTTTCATTTTATTGGGGCCTACTCTGTCCCACTGAAGTACCCATAAATGCTGAATGGATTTCCATATATCATAAAATGTATCATCGACGATATGGAACACGGCATTTTCTCGGCACCAAAGTTTGTGCTGCTGATTTGGCTAGCTTTTCTGCCTCTTCGTTTCCCGATATGTTCACATGGGCATGAACCCAACAAAAAGAAACAATGCTGCCTCTATACTGGTGCAAGAATATCCACTGCAAGATCTTCAATACCAAGGGATGATCAGTATTGAAGACTTCCAGGGACTGTAAGGCACTTTTGGAGTTAATCAATATTGTGTAGCTACACACTGGGAGTGTTGCAATATGTTCCATTGCTACTAGGATGCCATACAATTCAACTGTAAAGTTTGAGGCAACAGAGGGAAGTGAACCTCTTCGGTTAGAAGATTCGCTAAAAACTCCATATCCAACGCCAGCATTGGACTTGGACTTGGAGCCATCAGTAATATAAAAACTTGTATCTATATGCTCTGATACATCCTCACAAAAACATTGCCCTCATTTCCTCATCAGATTTATCCCTCTTTGCTCCACTGAAGTACCTGCTGAATTTCACATCAGGTAACCTCCAGACAGGAGTACTAGGATACACAAAGGGAATAATGGGAAATTTTTTAAAATTTGTATCCTCTAAAATTGTTTTAATTCTATAGCTAAAAGGAGTGTGATACCTTGGAGACTTTCGTAAAAACCGTTAAAAATATTGCTATTTTCCACAACAAATGCCAGAGATTTGGGGAGTCTTTGCACTCTTAAAACCCAGTATCGAAAAGTTAATGATTTTGACTGGCGATATAGTTCAAGGGGCATGTCTCCTTCATCAACTAACAAACTAGGTATTGGTGACAAATGGAAAGCGCCTGTGGCTCTCTGAATACCTGAATGATGCACTGAATCTAAAATTTTTAAGTTAGATGAGGAAGCTGAAGAATAGTATACTTCCCAACCGTATGACAGCTTTGATAAAATTAAGGATTTATGAAGCTTTAGTAAAAGATTTCTATCAGCTCCCCAACTAGAGTGAGAAAGCACCTTCAAGATGTGTAGAGCATGTAGGCTCTTTGCTTTTATATGTTTGATATGGGGGACCCAAGTCAATCTACTGTCAAAAACTAGGCCTATGAAGTGTGCTTGTTCTACACATGGGATTCTACAGCCATACAAATAGAGGTCTGGATCAGGATGCACTCTCCTGATACGATAGAAGTGGACAGCAGTAGTCATTGCTTACAGAGATTTTAAAACCCTGTTTCTCTGCCCAACTTACTTATTTTATTATTTATTGTTAATTGTAACTTTCGGCTACAGTCATCCGGGTGGCTCAAAGGATATTGACAAGTCATCCACAAACAGTGTCTTTAAGACCTTTCTTGGAATAACAGCTGCAACACTGTTTATGGCCAAGAGCAAAAAGTGTTACACTGAGAACACTGCCCTGGGGAACACCTTCTTCTTGGCACCTTTTCTCTGATAAAGTACTGCCAACTTTAACTTTAAAATACCTATGACGTAAAGATGATTTCACAAATAAAGGTAATTTGCCTCGTAGACCACTATTATGCATAGTCTTCAGAATCCCATGTCTCCAAGCAGTGTCAAATGCTTTTTCCATATCAAAAAACACTGTCAGTGTTGTTTGGAGGCAAAGACTTCACAGACAGAGGCTTCAAGTTGCAGTAAGATGTCTAGGGTGGAGTGCATTTTTTGAAAACCACATTGAGAAGGTGTTAGAATAGGCCTATTGTTGTGGCTCTAGATACCACATCAGTCTTACATTTACCATTTTTTCCATCAATTTACATAAACAGCAAGTTAAAGAAACAATGGGGCAATAACTTGTTGCACAGAGGGGCTCTTTTCCAGGCATAAGGAATGGTAACATGGTAGCTAATTCCCATATGCTAGGGTAGCTGCTTTCATCCCATATTCTAATGATATACTGATTATAATAAGTTTTGTGTTCCTTGAAATGTGCTTAAACATTTCATAAGGAATCTCATCTGGACCAGGAGCAGTGTTTCTTCCTCCTAGCTAAAGCAGAGTCAAATTCTTTCAGAAAAAGGCATATTATATTATTCAGCTTTGTTTGATGAAAAATCAAGTACCTGTTGCTATTCCATCATTCTGAAATGATGTCCTGGGGAACTATCTGATTTTTCAGAGACTTGAGCGAAGTGTTATGAAAAAAATATTACTAACTTCTGTGGCATCAGTGACATGATTATTATTCACTTTAAGTACTGGAGGAGGATTGGGTGTAAATTTACCCTGAATTTTTCTTATTTTCTTCCAAATACTACAGACTGGTGTTCTGCTGTTAATAGAGGATACTCCAGCCCATGCTTGTCTTCTGGCAGCTTTCATGGCTTTTCGAAATCGTGCCCTACACTGTTTGTAAATTATGACATTGTCCAAGGTGCGATGTCTTCGGCACCTGGTCAATGATAACCTTGTAGCTCGGTGTAACAGCCATAAGTCTTCTGACCACCATGGTACTGGCCGTCTCCTCGGTGTAACAGCCATAAGTCTTCTGACCACCATGGTACTGGCCGTCTCCTGAATAGTCCTTTAGTTCGAGGAATCGAGTGTAGACCTGCAGTATGTAATGTTCAATGGCATCATCTACACTTGGCAAATCTTTTGCATCCCCCACCAACTCACTCAAATCTTTGAATTTTCTTCCACTTTGCTTTCTCTAAGCAACATCGTGGTGATCTTGGGATAGGCGGACCATCATTGGTGTCGATCACAATTGGAGAATGGTCACTGGTATGCCAGTCATCCCTTGTTCTCCAACTAAAATCAGCACTGCAATTGGAGCTACATATATGAAAGGTCAATGCAGGAGACGGTGCTGGTCTGATTGTGATAATGGGTAGGTTCTCCAGTATTAAGAAGACCTATATCTTCATTTTCTATAAAAGATGCCATCATATTCCCTTTTTGGTTTGATGTTCCATCTCCCCACAATGAGTGTCTACTATTGAAGTCACCTAGTACAAGAAATGGCTCTGGTAGTTGCTGCATCAAGTATATTAAGCTCTCTTGGGAGACAAGGTTATTGGGTGGAATGTAAAGGGAACATATAGTAAATTGCCTTCTTAAATTAATTCGTTCAGCCACAGCTTGAAGTGGAGTATTTAGTTTCACTTGGTAGTGTGGAGCATCTCGACGGAGGTAGATGAGGGATCCACCATGATTTCCCACTTCTAGATCAAATTTAGTTCTATAGTGAACATATTCCCTAGGACAAGGGGTATATTCACCTAGAATGGTCTCCTGCAAACATATCCCTACAGGGGAGTGCTCATAGATCAAAAGTTTTACTTCCTCATACTTCGCTTGCAGTCCCTGACAGTTCCACTGAATAATGGAAGTGAATTTAGTCATGTTTGGGACCAACATTATGGTTCCTTTTTACAAGACTGGAAGAGCTCTTTTTTCTACTAGGGGGAGGGCATTTTAAAGGATAGTTTTGTTGACTTCTTCGATGGAGTTATCCCCTTCATAGAGCCAACATCTTTTCCTTCAATGTCTTTGACACTGAAGGGATTTTTAGTTTCTTCACTCTCCATCTCTAAAGAGACCACCTCTAGTGTCTTTGTATTGCTGGCAGCAGCCAGCTCTGCCTCTAATGAGGCAGAAGTGCCAGCGAGGACTGGCACCAGGGGACCAGCATCTGCTGGTTTGTCCTCCAAAGAGGAGTTGTCACCAACAGAAGCTGGCACCAGACCAGAAAACCAGTGGCCCTGCCTCCACAGAGGAGATGGTGGATGGTGTGTCTCAACTGACACTTCAATTTTACTCAGTTCTGTACTTGTGTCATTCTTGTTGGTTTCTAGTGAACCTTGTTTTTACATTCTCATCATCAATTGACTTGAATGATTCAGTTAGCTGTCTTTTAATGATTCTTTATTTGAGTCTCCTTTTGTGCTCCTAACTTGGGTTTTTTTTCTTTGTCTCTTTCTTTTGGTTTCTTATTTTGCTACTACGGAAGCAAAATTTAGACCTTGTCTTACAGTCTTTGCTTTGGCTCTCTCTCGTGCTTCCTTAAATGTTGTTCTTTCTATTACTCTGATTGCTTGGATTTCTTTTTCGAGTAAATATACATCACACTGCTGAGATGATGATGCATGTCCCTCACCACAGTGAACACATTTAGGTTCCCTGGTGCACATACCATGCTCATCTTCTCCACAGTTGACACAGATGCAAGATTTTCTTGCAATTTGGATTGGCACGATTGTAGTGTGTGTCCAAAATGCTGGCAATGGAAACACCTTCTGGGTCTCGGGATGTATTGCTTTATCTTAAACCTATACCAGGCTGCTGAGACATATTCCATTATTTTTGTTTTAAAGTATCAAAAGTTAATATAAGGTAGGCTGAGGTATTCTATTTTTTATCAACATCTTTGGCATCCTTTCTTTATTACAACCCTGGTCTTTTAATTCTGTTAAAAGTCTCTCCTCAGAGAAAGCCATCAACTGAGGGGCATAAATCAAGCCCTTCCTCTTGTTCAGGCTGGAGTGGGGAGTGCATTCAACCGTAACTATTGCAAGGTCTGACAATCCCATCAACTTAATGCTCTCCTCTGGGGAGATGCTTTCTAATAGAAGCATATTTCCATTTTGGGGTGTTACTTTTGGCTGTCTGCCACAACATTTCACTATTTCCCTGTGTACTTGAAAAATGTCTATATTGTCACCTTCAAGCTTCAAATTCAGGTATTTATTGAAAGAACTGGGTACAAAGACCCCAGGAGCTATTTCATACTTTTTATTTTTCTTCATGGCAAATGGTTTCAGTGTAACAATACTGGAGCCAGATGCTTTTTGTTGAGATTTCCTGGCTGTATACCTACTCGCATAGCATTGGGTTGTCAACTGTGTCCGTCTGTCATTCGGCCCATGGGTACTACATTGATCATGGGGACCGACCATGAAAAATTGAAGTTTGGGTTCCATGGACAAGTCCTTTGGCAAAAAGCATAGGGTCATCAGCAGAAATAGGGGGGTTGCCATAAAACGTTAAAAACTTCTAATTCATCCAGATATTCCCCATACCCACCATGGAGTCATACTTAGGAGGACAGGTCATCCCTTTTCTTAGGATCGTCCTAGGGTAATTACCAGATATACACCCTATCTCCAGTGCTGAGGTGTCATGATGTCCGTTGAGATCACACCCGGCACTGACGATAGGGTTTGACATTAAACTTTTCCCTCGCTTGACCACGTCAGGTTTCCATCGAGGAAATATTGTTCCAAGACATACAAATTATCCAAAAAGTTGAGAAATGCACGGGGTTACAAATTCCTTGCTTATTGAGAGTCATGGAATTTTGATAAATTTTCTTGTCTGATTTTTTTGTCTGCCCAAATGGGGAAACAAATGTGTTCCCCCCTGCTTCCTGATGTAGGACAGTGCTGTAGTACTGTCCAAATGGACCGTCACTGTCTTGTTGAACACTTCCACTTCAAAAGCTTTCAATTCCCAGTGAATAAATCTCAGTTCTTTTACATTTACATGCCAACCTCTCTGTTCTGCGATCCATGTTCCTGGGATCTCCCTTGTCACCAGGAGAGCTTCCTGATCTAAGTCTGAGGCACCTTAATAAAACGCTAGGTCAGGGCTCAGAGGAACAAGCAATTTCCCTGCTGAAAGTTTTTTTCTCTTGATTTCCACCAAAGTAGGTCCTCTTTGATTATTGAGTCACTGGGAACAAGAACGTGTCTGGGTGTTTCTTCCCGTTCGTTCAACTGATCATTAAATAATTTTGTAAATTCCTCATATGAAGTTTCCCTAGTGTTACGAATTGCTCCATGGATGAGAGCGTCACCAGTAGGCTCATCCAACTGTTCAAAGAATAGGACTGAAGATAGAGAAATTGGACCACTTTCTGAAGGCAAGAATTTATCGTTTTGGGGGGATGGAAAAACCAAAAGTCTGATCTGAGAGTTTATTCTCATCCCCAAATATACTATCTCCTGAGGAGTTGTTGAAACTTTTGTGGGTTTATTAAGAGGCCAAGTCCAAGGGCTACAAGAAGGGTCTTTTGTAGGTCCTGCATACATTTCTCTCTGATTGAGAATGAAGCATCCAATCATCTAGATATAGCAAAATCTTTATTCCAATGAAGACATAGCCCTTTTACAATGGAGGTTGGAATGAATGATTGGAAGTTTTCTGGCATCCTGACATCGATGGATATTGACGCCGATATTGTTTATTACAAAATAAAGAATAAAATATTCAATTAAAACCATAAAAGCAAATATATCATTATAAAATTTAAATAGCTTTCAGAAGACCTGCTTCTGAAATAAATCTAAAAATGCCACTTGCACTGTGCGACACATCATGCCCAAGAATCTTGGCAAGGATGAACCTGCCATCCTCACCTCGAGCCTCAACATATCTATTTCTTTCTATACTATAAGTGGGGCATTCAGTCAACAAATGCCTCACTGTCAAGGGTATCAAACAGTCGTCGCAATATGGTTGGTGTTGGCCATCTAACAGAAACTCATGTGTCATCCGAGTGTGACCAATTCGGAGACAACAAATAGTCGTCTCCCACTTTCGGGGCATCACGTTATACTTCCAAGGCGATATAACATTCGTTATTTCTCTCATCTTATTATCAAACTAAGCTATCCAATGCTGTTGCCAATTATTATAAATAAATTTCTTAATTGTAGGTAAAAAATATCACACGGGAATGGGATATCTTCTTGGTGGCAACTCAGCTGCAGCATTTTTGCCAGTGAATCTCCCTCCTCATTTCCACACACACCTACGTGCGCTGGAACCCAACAAAATCGAACTGTTTTACTTTTCAGACCAATCATGAAAAGCCACTCTAAAATCTTCAAAACCAAAGGGCTACTAGAACTAGAAACTTCTAAAAGCTTGAAGGACACTTCTTGTATCACTAAAAATGGTAAAATTGCCCTCCTCTTTTAATGCTATTTTCTCAATAGCAGTTAATATGCCATATAGTTCTGCAGTAAACAAATATGGAAGAAATTAGAGGAAGTGCACCTCTACAATTAAAAGAGCTACTATATACTCCATATCCAACGCCGCAGCATCAGATTTTTGGAGCCATCTGTATATATAAAAGTCGATTCTCTATATTTCTTCGACATGTTCATGAAAGAGAGATCTGGATTCTAATTCAGTGATGTTCTTTTTTATACCAATAAAATATTTACCAAATGATATCTCTGGTAATTTCCCATGGAGGAGGGGTTGGTGATATCCTAAATGGTAAGAACTCTATTTCTTGCTATATCAAGACTGTTTATTAATTGTTTTACCTGAAAACCATAAGGTTGAGGAGATTTTGGTGTAACTCAAATATCTATAATGCCTTACAAAGTTTGCAGTCTGACAGGCTAAAGAATTTAGGAAGTCTTTGCAACCTAAACTAATACTGAAGAATAGAAGACTTTCGGTAAAGGTCTAAAAGTTAATTCTCCAGCATCAACAAGGAGACTTGGGATAGGCGAAGTTCTAAACGCTCCTGTAGACAATCTAATACCAGCATGGTGTATAGAATCTAATATCTTTAATCGGCTTGGTTGGCTGAGGAGTATATTTCACACCCATAACTAATTTTTGAAAAAATTAAGGCCTTGTATAATTTTGAAATAGTTTTGCAGTCTGCCCCCCATGATGTATGTGCCAATACTTTTAAAAAATTCAGAGCCTCGAGACATTTAACTTTTAATGCCTTTAAGTGAGGAACCCATGTCAACCCGCAATCAAATATAAAACCTAAAAATCTAGCTTCTCTTACACATGGGATCCGTTGATCTGTGATGTATATATCTGGGTCGATGTACTCCCCAAATATGACAGAAATGAACAAGAACAGTTTTGCTTGTCGAAAACTTAAATCCATTCATATCAGCCCACAGAATAATTTTGTCAATTGAGAGTTGTAGTTTTCTTTCAACCATCGACATTCTAGATCAAGCAAATGATATGGAGAGATCATCTGCAAATAATGTTGAGAGAATATCTTGAAAATGACAGAGGATATCCCATTAATGGCTAGTGCATATGGGTTACACTTAGCACACTACCCTGAGGAACTCCTTCTTCCTGACATTTCCTCTCTGATAGAGTTTCCCCCACTCTCAGTTGAAAAATCTAGGTGAAACAAATGATTGAATGAACAATGGTAACTCTCCTCGTAATCCTAATTCATGAATGGTTTTAAGTATACCATATCTTCATGCAGTATCATATGCCTTCTCAAGTTAAAAAAAGCAAAGGCTTCACAAATCCACACTGGATAGGTGATAAAATACCCTTCTTTTCCAGGTACCATATCAGTCTTACATTGACCATCTTCTCCATGATCTTACATAAACAACATGTCAATGCAATTGGTCGATAGTTTGCAGCTAAAAACTTATCCTTACCAGGTTTTAAAAAGGCTAAAATAATAGCTAGTTCCCAAACACTTGGATAACTATGATCATGCCATATTCTGTTAATAATGCTTAAAATAAATAACTTGGTAATAACAGGTACATGCTTAATCATTGCATATGGAATTCCATCGGGTCCAGGGGCAAGTGCGGAATCAAATTCTCTTTCAGTAAAAGAATTTATGACTCTTCCCTTCCTGTTGCAAAATTTAAAATTTTCTTTTCTTCAATGCTCCTAAACTGGTGTCCAGGAGCTGCTTCACACTTGCATGATACTTTGAGAAATGATCAGCCTAGGGGGCATTGCTAACCTCAGTTGCTCCAGTCACAGTACTGATCATTCACTTCAACACTGGTGGTGGGTTGGGGGGGTGAATTTGCCTGCTATCTTTTTTACTCTCCCACAGAAGATGGTGGTGTTCTACTGTTAATGGAGAAACAAAAGACCCCAGACTGGTGCCTAGCTTCTTTCATGGCACACGGAACTGTGCTCCAACATTTCTTATATATAATTAAATTCTCCTCAGTACGGCGTCTACGCAATCAAGTTAAAGACCTTCTTGTGGCTCTATGCAGGGCAGTTAGTTCTGAAGACCACCAGGGGACTGGTCGTCGTTTGAATAACCTTGTTGTTTTGGGAATTGAATTGACTCCTGCTGTATGAAGGGTTCATTCAGCATGTCTAAGGCATTATCAATATTATCAAACTGTTCTGCATTCCTTCAATTGCAATTAGGTCAAGAAATCTATCCCAGTCCGCCTTGTCAATATTCCATCGTGGCGATCTCTGTAAAGGTGGACCATTGTTGATGTTTATAATGATTGGTGCAAGATCACTAGTATGCCAATCATCTAATGTCCTCCAATCGAAATCCAGAAGGCAATTAGAGCTTGCGATTGATAGGTCAATGCACGACAAGGTACCGGTCTGGACATGAAAGTGTGTGGGCTCTCCTTATTAAGGAGTTCTGACATCCTCATTTTCCACAATTGATGATATTATATTGCCCCATGTGTTTGCTAAAACATCGCCCCATAAAGGATGTCTACCACTCAAATCTCCCAGTAAGAGAAAAGGTTGAGGGAGTTGTTGAATCACCTCTACTAAATTATCATACAAAATGTTATCATTTGGAGGTAAGTACAGAGAGCATATTGTATATTTTTCTCCTTAGATCAAATCTGTACAACCACTGCCTGCAGAGGTGTACGAATAGACAAAGATATTTGAGGAACATCTAGATGAACGTACATGAGACTTCCGCCATGGCTCCCTGCTTGTGATTATATGGTGTTCTACAGCTTAACATACTCTCGAGGACAAGGAGTATTAGCATCAAGCTTACTCTCCTTGTAGACATACAATTATGGGGGAATGCTCATGAATTAGGAGCTTAAGTTCTTCATATTTGGCCCTTAGACCCTGACAATTCCATTGCAAAATGGAGGAGAAAACTATGGATTATTTCTGGAAGACATCTTGGATGAGGTCTTCCCATTGGCAATTTTCAATCTAACATTATTTCCTGTAGGTTTCTTTACAGATGGTCTTGATATATTGGGTTTTACATTTTTCTAGTTCTTTGTGTCCTTTTGATCTATTAGTTGAGGCGGATGGTGGACCTCAACTTGAATTTCTGATTTATTCAAGTTATCTTCCGGTTGATCAGAAACATCTACAGATAAAACATCAAATTTATTTGACGTCATAGCTTTAATGTTTCTTATGGAAGGAGGTGAGAGAGAAGGAGGTCTCTCTCTTTTTTCGATTAATAGGTGGTGGGGCTTCTAGGTTTTTGCACCTTCCCCACTACAGGTGCACCAGGTATGTTGTCTTAAGTGGAACCTCCATCAAATC
>NC_087208.1:65618834-65650240 GCF_015104395.2 Macrobrachium nipponense | reverse complement strand
GATTTGATGGAGGTTCCACTTAAGACCAAACATACCTGGTGCACCTGTAGCGGGAAGGTGCAAAAACCTAGAAGCCCACCACCTATTAATCAAAAAGAGAGAGATCCTTCTCTCTCACCTCCTTCCATAAGAAATATTAAAGTTATGACGTCAAATAAATTTGATGTTTTATCTGTAGATGTTTCTGATCAACCGGAAGATAACTTGAATAAATCAGAAATTCAGTTCAGGTCCACCATCCGCCTCAAACTAATAGATCAAAAGGACACAAAGAACTAGACAAACGTAAAACCCATATATCAAGACCATCTGTAAAGAAACCTACAGGAAATAATGTTAGATTGAAAATTGCCAATGGAAGACCTCATCCAAGATGTCTTCCAGAAATAATCCATAGTTTTCTCCTCCATTTTGCAATGGAATTGTCAGGGTCTAAGGGCCAAATATGAAGAACTTAAGCTTCTAATTCATGAGCATTCCCCCATAATTGTATGTCTACAGAGAGCAAGCTTTGATGCTAATACTCCTTGTCCTCGAGAGTATGTTAGCTGTAGGACACCATATAATCAACAAGCAGGGAGCCATGGTGGAAGTCTCATGTACGCTCATCGAGATGTTCCTCAAATATTTTGTATGATAATTTAGTAGAGGTGATTCAACAACTCCCTCAACCTTTTCTCTTACTGGGAGATTTTGAGTGGTAGACATCCTTTATGGGGCGATGTTGTTTTTAGCCAAAACACATGGGGCAATATAATATCATCAATTGTGGAAAATGAGGATGTCCGACTCCTTAATACAGGAGAGCCCACACACTTTCATGTCCAGACCGGTACCTTGTCGTGCATTGACCTATCAATCGCAAGCTCTAATTGCCTTCTGGATTTCGATTGGAGGACTTAGATGTATTGGCATACTAGTGATCATGGCACCAATCATTATAACATCAACAATGGTCCACCTTTACAGAGATCGCCACGATGGAATATTGACAAGGCGGACTTGGTGGGATAGATTTCTGGAACTAATTGCAATTGAAGGGATGCAGAACAGTTTGATAATATGATGATGCCCATAGACATGCTGAATGGAACCCTTCATACAGCAGGAGTCAATTCAATTCCCAAAACAACAAGGTTATTCAAACGATGACCAGTCCCTGGTGGTCTTCAGAATTAATTGCCCTGCTTAGAGCCACAAGAAGGTCTTTACAACTTGATTGCGTAGACGCCGTACTGAGGAGAATTTAATTATATATAAGAAATGTTGAGCACAGTTCCGTTGTGCCATGAAAGAAGCTAGGCACCAGTCTTGGGTGTCTTTTGTTTCCTCCATTAACAGTAGAACACCACCATCTTCTGTGTGGAGAGTAAAAAAGATAGCAGGCAAATTCACCCCCCAACCCACCACCAGTGTTGAAGGTGAATGATCAGTATGTGACTGGAGCAACTGAGGTTAGCAATGCCCTGGCTGATCATTTCTCAAATGTATCATGCAAGTGTGAAGCAGCTCCTGGACACCAGTTTAGGAGCATTGAAGAAAAGAAAATTTAAATTTTGCAACAGGAAGGGAAGAGTCATACAATTCTCCTTTTACTGAAAGAGAATTTGATTCCGCACTTGCCCCTGGACCCGATGGATTCCATATGCAATGATTAAGCATGTACCTGTTATTACCAAGTTATTTATTTTAAGCATTATTTAACAGAATATGGCATGATCATAGTATCCAATGTGGTTGGGAAACTAGCTATTATTTAGCCTTTTTAAAACCTGGTAAGGATAAGAGTTTTTTAGCTGCAAACTATCTTCACCAATTGCATTGACATGTTGTTTATGTAAGATCATGGAGAAAGATGGTCAATGTAAGACTGATATGGTACCTTGAAAAGAAGGGTATTTTATCACCTATCCAGTGTGGATTTGTGAAGCTTTTGCTTTTTTTAACTTGAGAAGGCATATGATTACTGCATGAAGATATGGTATACTTAAAACCATTCATGAATTAGGATTACGAGGAGAGTTACCATTGTTCATTCAATCATTTGTTTCACCTAGATTTTTTCAACTGAGAGTGGGGGAAACTCTATCAGAGAGGAAATGTCAGGAAGAAGGAGTTCCTCAGGGTAGTGTGCTAAGTGTAACCCTATATGCACTAGCCATTAATTGGATATCCTCTGTCATTCCCCAAGATATTCTCTCACATTATTTGCAGATGATCTCTCCATATCATTTGCTGGATCTAGAATGTCGATGGTTGAAAGAAAACTACAACTCTCAATTGACAAAATTATTCTGTGGGCTGATATGAATGGATTTTAAGTTTCGACAAGCAAAAACTGTTCTTGTTCATTTCTGTTCATATTTGGGGAGTACATCCAGACCCAGATTATATTACATCACAGATCAACGGATCCCATGTGTAAGAGAAGCTAGATTTTTTTGTTTTTAGGTTTTATATTTGATTGCGGGTTGACATGGGTTCCTCACTTAAAGGCATTAAAAGTTAATGTCTCGAGGCTCTGAATTTTTTTAAAAGTATTGGCACATACATCATTGGGGGCAGACCGCAAAACTCTATTTTAAAATTATACAAGGCCTTAATTTTTTCAAAAATTAGTTATGGGTGTGAAATATACTCCTCATCCAACCCAACCCGCCGATTAAAGATTATTATTCTATACACCATGCTGGTATTAGATTGTCTACAGGAGCGTTTAGAACTTCGCCTATCCCAAGTCTCCTTGTTGACGCTGGAGAATTAACTTTAGACCTTTACCGAAAGTCTTCTATTGTTCGGTATTGGTTTAGGTTGCAAAGACTTCCTAATTCTTTAGCCTGTCAGACTGCAAACTTTGTAAGGCATTGTAGATATTTTGAGTTACACCCAAAATCTCCTCAACCTTATGGTTTTCAGGTAAAACAATTAATAAACAGTCTTGATATAGCAAGAAATAGAGTTCTTCCATTTAGGATATCACCAACCCCTCCCATGGAAAATTACCAGATATCTTTTGGTAAATATTTTATTGGTATAAAAAAGAACATCACTGAAATTAGAATCCAGATCTCTCTTTCATGAACATGTCGAAGAATATAGAGAATCGACTTTTATATATCAGATGGCTCCAAATCTGATGCTGGTGTTGGATATGGAGTATATAGTAGCTCTTTTAATTGTAGAGGTGCACTTCCTCTAATTTCTCCATATTTACTGCAGAACTATATGGCATATTAACGCCATTGAGAAAATAGCATTAAAAGAGGAGGGCAATTTTACCATTTTTAGTGATACAAGAAGTGTCCTTCAAGCTTTTAGAAGTTTTTAGTTCTAGTAGCCCGTTGGTTTTGAAGATTTTAGAGTGGCTTTTCATGATTGGTCTGAAAAGTAAAACAGTTCGATTTTGTTGGGTTCCATGCACATTACGTAAGTGTGTGGAAATGAGGAGGGAGATTCACTGGCAAAATGCTGCAGCTGAGTTGCCACCAAGAAGATATCCCATTCCCTGTAATGATTTTTTACCTACAATTAAGAAATTTATTTATAATAATTGGCAACAGCATTGGGATAGCTTAGTTGATAATAAGATGAGAGAAATAACGAATGTTATATCGCCTTGGAAGTATAACGTGATGCCCCGAAAGTGGGAGACGACTATTTGTTGTCTCCGAATTGGTCACACTCGGATGACACATGAGTTTCTGTTAGATGGCCAACACCAACCATATTGCGACGACTGTTTGATACCCTTGACAGTGAGGGGCATTTGTTGACTGATATGTTCCCACTTATATAGAAAAGGAACGAAATAGATATGTTTGAGGCTCGATGGTGAGGATGTCAGGTTCATCCTTGCCAAGATTCTGGGCATGATGTGTCGCACAGTGCAAGTGGCATTTTTATATTTATTTTCAGAAGCAGGTCTTCTGAAAGCTATTTAAATTTTATAATGATATATTTGCTTTTATGGTTTTAATTGAATATTTTATTCTTTATTTTGTAATAACAATATCGGCATCAATGACCATCGATGTCAGGATGCCAGAAAACTTCCAATCATTCATTCCAACCTCCATTGTAAAAGGGCTATGTCTCATTGGAATAAAGATTTTGCTATATCTAGATGATTGGATGCTTCATTCTCAATCAGAGGAGAAATGTATGCAGGACCTACAAAAGACCCTTCTTGTAGCCCTTGGACTTGGGCCTCTTAATAAACCCACAAAAGTTTCAACTAACTCCTCAGAAGATAGTATATTTGGGGATGAGAATAAACTCTCAGATCAGACTTTTGGTTTTTCCATCCCCCCAAAACGATAAATTCTTGCCTTCAGAAAGTGGTCCAATTTCTCTATCTTCAGTCCTATTCTTTAAACAGTTGGATGAGCCTACTGGTGACGCTCTCATACATGGAGCAATTTGTAACACTAGGGAAACTTCATATGAGGAATTTACAAAATTATTTAATGATCAGTTGAACGGGAAGAAACACCCAGACACGTTCTTGTTCCCAGTGACTCAATAAATCAAAGAGGACCTACTTTGGTGGAAATCAAGAGAAAACTTTCAGCAGGGAAATTGCTTGTTCCTCTGAGCCCTGACCTAGCGTTTCATTAAGGTGCCTCAGACTTAGATCAGGAAGCTCTCCTGGTGACAAGGAGATCCCCAGGACATGGATCGCAGAACAGAGAGGTTGGCATGTAAATGTAAAAGAACAGATTTATTCACTGGGAATTGAAAGCTTTTGAAGTGGAAGTGTTCACAAGACAGTGACGGTCCATTCGGACAGTACTACAGCAGGAAGCAGGGGGGAACACATTTGTTTTTCCCTTTTGTGCAGCAGGAAGAGCCCTCCCCATTTGGGCAGACAAAAAAATCAGACAAGAAAATTTATCAAAATTCCATGACTCTTAATAAGCAAGGAATTTGTAACCCCGTGCATTTCTCAACTTTTTGGATAATTTGTATGTCTTGGAACAATTATTTCCTCGATGGATACCTGACGTGGTCAGCGAGGGAAAAGTTTAATGTCAAACCCTATCCTCAGTGCCGGGTGTGATCTCAATGGACATCATGACACCTCAGCACTGGAAGAGGGTGTATATCTGGTAATTACCCCTAGGACGATCCTAAGAAAAGGGATGACCTGTCCTCTAAGTATGACTCCATGGTGGGTATGGGGAATATCTGGATGAATTCTGTTTTACGTTATGGCAACCCCCCTATTTCTGCTGATGACCCTATGCTTTTGCCAAAGGACTTGTCCATGGAACCCAAACTTCAATTTTTCATGGTCGGTGCCCCATGATCAATGTAGTACCCATGGGCCGAATGCTATGCGAGGTAGGTATACAGCCAGGAAATCTCAACAAAAAAGTATCTGGCTCCAGTATTGTTACACTGGAACCATTTGCCATGAAGAAAAATAAAAGTCTGAAATAGCTCCTGGGTCTTTGTACCCAGTTCTTTCAATAAATACCATGACCTAATTTGAAGCTTGAAGGTGACAATATAGACATTTTTCAAGTACACAGGGAAATAGTGAAATGTTGTGGCAGACAGCCAAAAGTAACACCCCAAAATGGAAATATGCTTCTATTAGAAAGCATCTCCCCAGAGGAGAGCATTAAGTTGATGGGATTGTCAGACCTTGCAATAGTTACGGTTGAATGCACTCCCCACTCCAGCCTGAACAAGAGGAAGGGCTTGATTTATGCCCCTCAGTTGATGGCTTTCTCTGAGGAGAGACTTTTAACAGAATTAAAAGACCGGGGTGTAATAAAGGTGGAAAGGATGCCAAAGATGTTGATAAAAATAGAATACCTCAGCCTACCTTAATATTAACTTTTGATACTTTAAAACTAATGGAATATGTCTCTGCAGCCTGGTATAGGTTTAAGATAAAGCAATACATCCTGAGACCCAGAAGGTGTTTTCCATTGCCAGCATTTTGGACACACACTACAATCGTGCCGATCCAAATTGCAAGAAAATCTTGCATCCGTGTCAACTGTGGAGAAGATGAGCATGGTATGTGCACCAGGGAACCTAAATGTGTTCACTGTGTTGAGGGACATGCATCATCATCTCAGCAGTGTGATGTATATTTACTCGAAAAAGAAATCCAAGCAATCAGAATAATAGAAAGAACAACATTTAAGGAAGCACGAGAGAGAGCCAAAAAGCAAAGACTGTAAGGCCAGGTCTAAATTTTGCTTCTGTAGTAGCAAAATTAAGAAACCAAAAGAAAGAGACAAATGAAAAAACCCAAGTTAGGAGCACAAAAGGAGACTCAAATAAAGAATCATTAAAAAGACAGCTAACTTGAATCATTCAAGTCAATTGATGATGAGAATGTAAAGACAAGGTTCACTAGGACCAACAAGAATGACACAAGTACGGAACTGAGTAAAATTGAAGTGTCGGTTGAGACACATCCACCATCTGCCTCTGTGGAGGCAAGGCCACTGGTTGCTGGTCTGGTGCCAGCTTCTGTTGGTGGACAACTCCTCTTTGGAGGACAAACCAGCAGATGCTGGTCCCCTGGTGCCAGTCCTCGCTGGCACTTCTGCCTCATTAGAGGCAGAGCTGGCTGCTGCCAGCAATACAAAGACACTAGAGGTGGTCTCTTTAGAGAACACCTCTGCTCTCTCTGTCTCGATAGAGATGGAGAGTGAAGAAACTAAAAATCCCTTCAGTGTCAAAGACATTGAAGGAAAAGATGTTGGCTCTATGAATGGGATAACTCCATCGAAGAAGTCAACAAAACTATCCTTTAAAATGCCCTCCCCCTAGTAGAAAAAAGAGCTCTCCCAGTCTTGTAAAAAGGAACCATAATATTGGTCCCAAACATGACTAAATTCACTTCCATTTATTCAGTGGAACCTGTCAGGGACTGCAAGCGAAGTATGAGGAAGTAAAACTTTTGATCTATGAGCACTCCCCTGTAGGGATATGTTTGCAGGAGACCATTCTAGGTGAATATACCCCTTGTCCTAGGGAATATGTTCACTATAGAACTAAATTTGATCTAGAAGTGGGAAATCATGGTGGATCCCTCATCTACCTCCGTCGATGCTCCACACTACCAAGTGAAACTAAATACTCCACTTCAAGCTGTGGCTGAATGAATTAATTTAAGAAGGCAATTTACTATATGTTCCCTTTACATTCCACCCAATAACCATGTCTCCCAAGAGAGCTTAATATACTTGATGCAGCAACTACCAGAGCCATTCTTGTACTAGGTGACTTCAGTAGTAGACATCATTGTGGGAGATGTAACATCAAACCAAAAAGGGAATATGATGGCATCTTTTATAGAAAATGAAGATATAGGTTTTCTTAATACTGGAGAACCTACCCATTATCACAATCAGACCAGCACCGTCTCCTGCATTGACCTTTCATATATGTAGCTCCAATTGCAGTGCTGATTTTAGTTGGAGAACAAGTGATGACTGGCATACCAGTGACCGTTCTCCAATTGTGATCGACACCAATGATGGTCCGCCTATCCCAAGATCACCACGATGGTGCTTAGAGAAAGCAAAGTGGAAGAAAATTCAAAGATTTGAGTGAGTTGGCGGGGGATGTCAAAAGATTTGGGCCTAAGTGAGATGATGCCATTTGAACATTACATACTGCAGGTCTACACTCGATTCCTCGAACTAAAGGACTATTCAGGAGACGGCTAGTACCATATGGGAATTAGCTACCATGTTACTATTCCTTAAGCCTGGAAAAGAGCCCCTCTGCAACAAGTTATTGCCCCATTGCTTTTAACTTGCTGTTTATGTAAATTGATGGAAAAAATGGTAAATGGTAAGACTGATGTGGTATCTAGAGCACAACAATATTCTAACACCTTCTCATGTGGTTTTCAAAATGCACTCCACCCTGGACATCTTACTGCAACTTGAAGCCTCTGTCTGTGAAGTCTTTGCCTCCAAACAACACTGTGACAGTGTTTTTTGATATGGAAAAAGCATTTGACACTGCTTGGAGACATGGGATTCTGAAGACTATGCATAATAGTGGTCTACGAGGCAAATTACCTTTATTTATTGTGAAAATCATCTTTACATCATAGGTATTTTAAAGTTGGCAGTAGGCAGTACTTTATCAGAGAAAAGGTGCCAAGAAGAAGGTGTTCCCAGGGCAGTTTTCTCAGTGTAACACTTTTTGGCTCTCGCCATAAACAGTGTTGCAGCTGTTATTCCAAGAAAGGTCTTAAAGACACTGTTTGTGGATGACTTTCAATATCCTTTGAGCCACCCGGATGACTGTAGCCGAAAGTTACAATTAACAATAAATGAAATAGTTAGAAGGTTGGGTCAGAGAAACAGGGTTTTAAAATCTCTGTAAGGCATCGACTACTGCTGTCCACTTCTAAATCGTATCAGGAGAGTGCATCCTGATCCAGACCTCTATTTGTATGGCTGTAGAATCCCATGTGTAGAACAAGCACACTTCATAGGCCTAGTTTTGACAGTAGATTGACTTGGGTCCCCCATATCAAACATATAAAAGCAAAGAGCCTACATGCTCTACACATCTTGAAGGTGCTTTCTCACTCTTGTTGGGGAGCTGATAGAAATCTTTTACTAAAGCTTCATAAATCCTTAATTTTATCAAAGCTGTCATACGGTTGGGAAGTATAACTATTCTTCAGCTTCCTCATCTAACTTAAAAATTTTAGATTCAGTGCATCATTCAGGTATTCAGAGAGCCACAGGCGCTTTCCATTTGTCACACCAATACCTAGTTTGTTAGTTGATGAAGGAGACATGCCCCTTGAACTCTATCGCCAGTCATCATTACTTGGATACTGGTTTAGAGTGCAAAGACTCCCCAATCTCTGGCATTTGTTGTGGAAAATAGCAATATTTTTAACGGTTTTTACGAAAGTCATCCAAGGTATCACACTCCTTTTAGCTATAGAATTAAAACAATTTTAGAGGATACAAATTTTAAAAAATTTCCCATTATTCCCTTTGTGTATCCTAGTACTCCTGTCTGGAGGTTACCTGATGTGAAATTCTGCAGGTATTCAATGGAGCAAAGAGGGATAAATCTGATGAGGAAATGAGGGCAATGTTTTTGGAGGAGTATCAGAGCATATAGATACAAGTTTTATATTTACTGATGGCTCCAAGTCCAATGCTGGCGTTGGATATGGAGTTTTTAGCGAATCTTCTAACCGAGAGGTTCACTTCCCTTCTGTTGCCTCAAACTTTACAGTTGAAACTGTATGGCATCCTAGTAGCAATGGAACATATTGCAACACTCCCAGTGTGAGCTACACAATATTGATTAACTCCAAAAGTGCCTTACAGTCCCTGGAAGTCTTCAATACTGATGCATCCTTTGGTTATTGAAGATCTTGCAGTGGATATTCTTGCACCAGTATAGAGCAGCATTGTCAGATATTTTAGGAGAGGTGCACCCACAGAGGAGATTTTTAAATTTCTTAAGGAAATCAATTTGTTTTATATTTAATTAAGTATTTTAATTTGAATTTGATTTTAATCATTTGATTTAATTATATAAGTGTATCTTCTATTAGTAAATCTATCCTGTTGATATATATGCGCTGAATGGCCTTTGGCTCCGGCGCGTGGCAAATGGCCACCCAAATTTTATAAATTCAATTCAATTCAATGCCCATGTGAACATATCGGAAACGAAGAGGCAGAAAAAGCTAGCCAAATCAGCAGCACAAACTTTGGTGCCGACAGAAAATGCCCTGTTCCATATCGTGATACATTTTATGATATATGGAAATCCATTCTGCATTTATGGGTACTTCAGTGGGACAGAGTAGGCCCCAATAAAATGGGAAAAAGAAAGAAATTACTAGTCAGACACACCCTTGGAAATATGACCTAATACCAAGGAAGTGGGAGGTTGTATTGTGTGGATTATGTATTGGCCATACGTGTTTAACTCACGGCTATCTGATGGATGGGGAGAATGAAGCCCTTCTGTGACGATTGCTTAGTTCCACTGACCGTTAGGCATTTGCTGGTTGAGTGTCCATGTCTAGTGGACTTAGGAATCGGTTTTTAGCTTAAATGAAGCAGGTGGTAATTATAGTATGACAAAACTTTTGGGAGAAAGCATATGTATTAATAACGTTATCTCTTTTATCAAAGAAGCTCGTCTTCTCAAGTATATCTGACAGCTGTGCTGTCTTGGTATTTTTTTTTTCAAGTTTTACTGTTATGTGATCAGAATTAATAACAATTCTTTTTTTAGAATTTTATTTTTATTGTTATCAGAAATTAATTTTATTATTTTAAACAAAATAAAATTTATATGTATCTCCTTACAAAACTAAAGTATTTTAAATTTAGTTTTAATATATTATAAAAGTTAAAAGATCACATTTAGTATTCGGCATCGGTGACCCTGGTAGTTGTGACGCCAGATAACTCACAATCAATCAATCAATCCTCGAAAACTGAATTTTATGCTATGCCAGCTGTACCCCTTCTTCATAAAGGAAGGTAAGATTTTGCTTCTAACTGAATACATTCAAGAAGAGATTAACGTCAGAGGAAACCGAGAAAGAGGGACGCAGTTACTTTATTATCAGTGTGGATCATAATATTTTGTTGAATCGGCAGTTCTGAGAAAAAGTATTCACAAAAGAAGATTGTTTTCAACCAGTTAAGTTATGTTGTTCAGCGTATCATTCTTATAGTTTCATCGTGTTGTCTAATTCTAACATGGTCTGATTAACTGTATATCATTTTGTAATTTTTACCTTTGCTGTGTTTTTCTGGTCGTTGATTCACTGTAGTTGAATTGGCCAGATTATTTGTGCTTTCAATCACTCTTGAATCCGCATTTAGATTTGTTGTTTTTATTTGTTCAGTTGACCTTTCTGTTGTATTGGTCAATTCTGTCGTTTCTTCATTTATTACTGGGTTTTCTTTCTCATCTGTTGGATAAAGACAAAGTATGAGACCATTTTTCAGAGTATTTTTTCACATATGTTCATTTCGGCATTGCCAAAGTAGTTACATTTTACGACATTTGTGCATATAATGACAAGCATATGTAAGTAACTACCATGTCAGCTAAAGATTGAATGGAGAAATGAAAGCTTGAGAAAAACGGTTGCTGCATCATTGAAGTTATAATAGAAAATTGTTTGAGTGAATTATTGTAATGATGTTAGCCCTCTAAGCCAGTGACAAAGAATGGCCTAACTGGTGTGGCTGTTTGGGGGTCTGTCTCTGTCAGTGCAGTTCTCATAATAGTGATATATCTAACAGTAAAAAGAATGTATTTTTCCCGATTGAAACCTAACTTAACATTGTTTGAGGTGCTATTATCACCTGTGTCATGTGGGTAGAAAAGAATGAAATGAAAAGGGACGGGATAACTGAAATGGACAGCATCTGCACAGGACATAATAGGTCCTATACTGAGTACGGAAGTTCTCGGTATAGAAAAATTATTATTACTGTAGCTGACAGCAGAAACAGTAAGAGTGGCCATGTGGTTTAGATTACATCTAAACCACGTATTGTCAGATGGTGGCCGTGGAAGTGAATGGGAAATAGTCCAAAGCAGAATGTAGAGGAGATGGAAGTGGAAAGGCAGCAGAGAGCATATGTCTTTTCCTCACATACTGTTCTAATTTCTAATTCAGATGAGCAGTTATTTACACAGGAAGAGGTCCTATTCTGACTATGGGACTTTTTAAATATAAAAAAATGGATTATTACTCAAGCCTATTGCTGATGGAGTTAAGTGTTATCATACGATTCAAACTTCAATTGGGCCAGTGCTTGTGTGAGCGATGGAAATTAAAATGCGATGGACTGGAAGTAGAAAAATGGTCTGAGTTATAAGACCAGGTCTTATAATTTGGATGATTTTTTGCTGCAAGAATATTTTATGATATAGAAGTATCCACAAGAAGAGAATCATTAACAAGAAAAACAATTTAAACATTTTTACGTATTTAACTTACCATCTTTTTAGTGTTATTTTTGTTTTATTTAATTATAACCTCACCCGATCAGCAATACAGTAGTGTTATATTTTAATTTCATTGTATTTTTCTGATCGTTGCTTAGGAGTACAGAGTTAGACCTGTTGTTCTTTTATGGTTAATTGACCTTTCTGTTATAGGGGTGAATACTGTGTTTTCTTAATTTATTACTGGTTTTTAGGGATAAAGTATTTCAGTTCAGATCTCTATGCTTCGGCTTGTTCACTGCTGTACCGTTGTTCATGCAAGTTCCAACCTCCATTGTAAAAGGGCTATATCTAGATGATTGGCTGCTTCATTCTCAATTGGAAGAGAAATGTATGCAGGACCTACAAAAGACCCTTCTTGTAGCCCTTGGACTTGGGTCTCTTAATAAACCTACAAAAGTTTTCAAGTAACTCCTCAGGAGATAGTATATTTGGGGATGAGAATAAACTCTCAGATCAGACTTTTTTGGTTTTTCCTTCCTCCTCCCAAATGGATAAATTCTTGCCATCAGAAATTGGTCCAATTTCTCTCTCCTCAGTCCTACTCTGTGAAAAGTTGGATGAGCCTACCGGTGAAGCTCTCATCCATGGAGCAATTCGTAGCACTAGGGAAACTTCATATGAGGAATATACAATTTTATCTAACGATCAGTTTTGGACGGGAAGAAACACCCAGACACGTTCTTGTTCCCAGTGACTTGAGAAATCAAAGAGGACCTACTTTGGTGGAAATCAAGAGAAAAATTTTCAGCAGGGAAATCGCTTGTTTCTCTGAACCCTGACTTAGCGTTTTATTAAGGTGCCTCAGACCTAGGTTAGGAAGCTCTCTTGGTGATAAGGAGGTCTCCAGGACATGGATCGCAGAACAGAGAGGTTGGCACATAAATGTAAAAGAACTGAGATCTATTCACTGGGAATTGAAAGCTTTCGAAGTGGAAGTGTTCAGCAAGGACAGTGGACGGGTCCATTCGGACAGCACTACGGCACTGTCCTACGTCAGGAAGTAGTGGGGAACACATTTGTTTTCTCTTTGTGCGTATTTGGGCAGACAAGATTAGACAAGAATTTTTAACAAGGTTTACAAGGAAGTTGAATGTAATAGCAGACGATCTGAGCCACCAAAAGCAAGTTCCCCCTCACAGTGTGGACCTTAGACTCTCTAGTATGCCTAGATGTTTAGAAAACTTGGGGAAAACCAGTCCTGGATCTATTTGCTACTTCCAGGAACCTTCAGTTCCCACTATATTGATTGCTGGCACCGACCTGTCGCCTGGGTTAGCGATGCAAAGGAGATTGATTGGTTGGACAAGGAAACCTTATGCCTTACCTCCTTTCAAGGTGTTGAGAGAAGTCGTCAAGTTCAGAATACCTCACCGAAATCTGACAACGATTTAATAGCGTTGCTGTGGCCTGCACAGTAATGATTCCCTGACTTGCTAGAACTATTGATGGACTTTTCAAAAATACTGCCTAAAAAAATTAATCTGCTCAGACAACTTCAATTCACTATAGGTGACTCACTGAAAATGTTCACTCCGGCCTCTGCCCTTACTGCAAACTGCCAGGAGATTGGTGTTAGCAAAAGGCTTTTCAAAGTCAGTTTCAGAAGGTATTACTCAGTGCGCTAATCCTCGAGCAAAGTTTTATCGAGCTTGTGGACAGTCTTCCAATCTTGGGTGTGAGGGCAACATCACGTCTTCTAAGACATTCTGAGTTTTTTGCCATATGTACAATTGTCTAGAGTCTTGTCTTCCTCTACTATAATGGGCTAGGGAGCCATGTTGGGCTTAGTTTTTAAACATGGTTAGTAGATCTCATCTTCCTCTACTATAAAGGGCTACAGAGCCATGTTGGGCTCGGTTTTCAAACTTACGGGAGTAGATCTGTCATCTAATCAGGATTTGGCCAACCTTATCAAATTGGTTGATACAATGAAACGGGGAGACAAGGTTGGTTTCATGGAGCTTAGGGATGGTATTCAAAGTCAGTCCCCGCTTTGAGCCACTACATACAATTATTCCGAGAGACCAAACAAGGAATAAATTATTTCTAGTAGCAGCAGCAACTGCTAAGGGTGTGAGTGAGCTACATGCAGTTAACAAAAGATTGGTTTTTCCAAGGGGGATGCAGTCTATTCATTAACCCACGAGTTTTGTAGCGAAGAACGAGACCCCTTCCAAACACTGGCCTCGTTCTCTTTCTATTAAAAACTTAATGGACATTGTAGGTCCTGATGAGGAAGAGAGGACTTTGCCAGTACGGGCACTAAGATACTATTTACTAAGAACAGGAAAGATTCTTCGGTCCATCAAATAATCTGTGGGGCTCTGTGAAAAATTTGTCACATCTGTTTTGAGAAAGTGCCATAGCATATTTTCTGAGAGATCTAATCTCGGAGGCCCACTCTTAGTTTAAAGAAAAGATATTACTCCCTCGGTGAAAGTTAAACACGAAGGTAGGGCTGTGGCCACTTTGTTTGCTTTCAAGCATAACCTGTCCTTTTCTTCTATTATTCAAGCTATGTACTGGAAGTGCAAGTCTGTGATTACATCTCATAACTTGTGTGAAGTCAAAACTAATTAAGAATATTGCGGTAACTTGGGTTATTTTGCAGTTACTGGCGTGGTGTTGGGAGAGGGAGTATAGGAAGTATCCCCCCTGGCCCCATCCTTTATTCTTTGCCTTGAAATAAAGGTGCCGAGTCTTAGGGCAGCATGGGGCTACTATGTACTTGGAGTCCCCACCAGACCTTTGTTTTTTAATGGTTGGTAGTGGTTTTAATTCTAGTTTAGGTGACTACTTTGTTTACTCTGGTTGTTTGTGTTTTATGGTACTCAGCCCAGGACAGGGACAAGATTTTAAGATTTTAAGGTCCTTTACTGCAAAGATCCCACTGAAATAGCAGGTGTCCTTGGCTATACCGCTACGCCGCTACAGGTTGAGATGAGTACTCCCCAGAGGCAGTATTTTCCTGCAGCAACTCTTACCAGGTAAGTAACCAAGAAAGGTTTCACCAATGCTGGCACTATTTTCCGCTCTTATTTAATTACAATACTTAATGTTTTAGAGTAGATATGTCCATGCATCCCAACTCCTTCAATATGGGATTCGTAAATTCATGGTCAGAGCCATCCCTCCTCCCCTCGCATGAACAGGAAGGGCATAAACAAATTGAAGCTCTGTGCTCAGTTGATTCCTCTCTTACCCCAAAAGTTACCAAGCCAAAAACACAGTAGCGCTACTGCAAATGTCAAAATTCTAGCTGGCGACGATTTGAAAGTATTAGCTGTGTAATTACTGTTAAGTATATATACAACCATATTTATTATGATATCATATTTGTGCATCTAATGACTTATTCATTGGTAGTAACCGCCATGTCAGCTAAAAGAACTTGAATGTAAAATATAGGCCAGAGGAAGCAGTTACAGCTTCATTGAAGTTCTAGTACAAAATTCCTGGAAAGAAGTATTGTAATGTTAGCCCTTTAAATCAAAGACAAAGAAGGGCACAACTCTAGTACTCTAGTGATATATCTTACTGACAGTAAAATGAATTTATGCTCATGGCTGAAGAAAACAACAGCTAGTGTCAAGTGGTGGTCGTGTAAGTAAATGGGAAATGGTCGCAAGCATAAAGGTAGGGAAGTGAAAAGGCAGTAAAGAGAGTGTTTATTCCTCACATACTGAGGGAATGGCTGAAATAGTTGAGAATGATCATGTGGCGTAGAGTGCTCTTGGCCAGTGCTTATCTAATACCCGGAAATCAATAGGGCCGTGAAAGAATCGTTGAGAAATTGCCTATGTTATAAGATTTGTCCTAGATTTTGATGACTTTTGGCTTCAAGAATATTTTCTTTTTATCCATGCATTCATAAATATTGATACATTCACACACACACATACACATAATTCAGTGTATTACTTACCATTTTTATATTCTTATTATGCTATATTTAATGCTACTAACCTTATCTGCTATGTATATATATATATATATATATATATATATATATATATATATATATATATATATATATTTATATATCTATATATATTTATTTTTATATTATATATATATACAAGATAAAGAAAGGGTATAAGAATTTTCAGTTCATTTTTTTTGTCATGTTATTTCGTCATTGCTAAATTGTTTATAATTTATGGTAGTTGTTTATACAATGACTTGAGCATATTAGTTCTAAGACTAAATGAAAAAATGTATAGAAACGCGGTTACAGCATCATGAAGCTCTAGTAGAAAATTTCACGAAAGAAGTTTTTCGTGTTAGCCCTATGAACCAGAGACAAGGAAGGGCTCAACTGGTCTGTTGTGTCTTTATGGGGTCTTTAAGTGCAGCACTCAGTTGTAGTTATATATCTTGTTTATAAAAGAGTTTATTTTCCCAAATGAACCTAACTAAATATTGTTCAAAGGTAATTTGAACACCTGGTGTCAGTGGTGGTCGTTTAAGTGAATGGGAAATAGTCAGCAGCAGAAAGGTAGAGAAGAGAAAAAAAATGAAAAGAAAGGAGTGAGCAGATGTTTATTCCACTCACACTAAGGGAATGGTTAACTAAAAAATGAGCGCCATCTGCACGCGAAATAGGATGTTTTCATTAAAAAAAATTATTGTTACTGTAGTGTATAGCTGAAGCAATTGAGTTGGATCATAAGGTTTAGACTTCACTTGGACCATTGCTTGTCTGATTATGGAATTAAAAATACCATGGAAGGGTAGTAGGAAAATTGTCTCGGTTATAAGATTAAGTCTCTGATTTGGTTGTTGTTATTGATGCAAGAATATTTTATTTTATAGAACTATCCACAAAGGAGAAGCATTCACAAGAAAAATATTAACCATATTACTTTCCCGTGTTTAACTTTACACCTTTTTTATATTGTTATATTTAATTCTAACCTCACCTAATTAACTTTATATATAGTGTTTTATTTTACATCCACTGCAAATTGTCGGGTCGTTTATTCGTTTTGCTGAATTGTCCGTTGTGTGTGTGTTTTTTTTTTTTTTTTTTTTTTTTTTGCTTTCCATTGGACGTGAAGTCAGATTTAGATGCACTGTGATTCTATGGTTAATTGACCATTGTGTTGTAGGGTCAAATTTGTGTTTTCTACATTTATTACTGGTACTTCAATCTCATCTCTAGGACTAAGGTAATATAAAGTGTAAGACAATTTTCAGAGTATTTTTTCAAATATGTTCATGTCGTCATTGCATAAGTGGTTACAATTTATGGTATTTGTTTACATAATGACTTGAGCATAGGTAGTAATTTGCTATGTCAGCTCTAGAGACTGAATGGGAAAAATAAAGGTACCATTGTTATTTCTAGTAGAACATTCCTTGAAAAAAAATATTTTCATGTTAGCCCTCTGAACCAGAGACGAGGAAGTGGCATAATTGGTGTTTCTGTCAGTGCATCTCTCAATTCCAGTCATATATCTTATTACAAAGAAGATTTTATTTTCCCCAATGAAAACCTGACTAAATATTGTTCACCATGCGTTCAACACCTGGTGTCAGGTGGCAGGGAAAGGTAGAGGAGAGGGAAATGAAAAGGAAGGAGAGAGATAATGATTATCACACACACACACACACACACACACTGAGGGAAATGGCTAACTCCCAAATGAGCAGTATTTACACAGGACATAGGTCTTACACTGACAATGGAACTTTTCAGTATTGAAAAGAAATTGATTAATACTGTAGGTTATCGCCGAAGCAGTTGAAATATAATGTGGTTTGGACTTAATCAAAGCCAATTCTTCTCTGAGTCAAAAGCATTAACAGTGCCTTAGGAAGGACAGAAGAAAAATTGCCGCAGTTGTAAATCAATTCCTAGAATTTGATGATTTTTGGCTGCAAGTTTATTTTCTTTCTTTAGAAGTATTAAAAAAAGGGAGCATTAAAAAAATCTGCCTATTATTTTACACAGTTCAGCTACCGTCTTTACTCTCTCCTTGAGTTATATTTAATTCCAACCTTATCTGAATATAAATATTAATTTTTTTTTTACCTTCACAGAAGTTTTTTGGTCGTTCATTCATTGTCGTTGAAGTGGGCGTTTTATTTGTGCTCTCCATTCCTCTGCAGTCCACATTTAGATCTCTTGTGCGTGTATGGCTAATTGGCAGTTCTATCGTAGGGGTCAGTTCTGTGTGTTTATCATTTATTATTGGTATTTCTGTCTCATCTGTTAAAATAGTAGATGAAGAAAATAAATTTTTAGTATTTCTGCAATGTGTGTATGTCATTGCTAAATTGGATACAATTACGGCATTTGTTTCATATAATGACTTCAGGATAGGTTGAAAGTCTCCTGTAAAATTCTAAAACACATCGAATGGAGTATGAAGGTTAAAGTAACTTGGATTATGCCTTATTGAAATCCGAATAGAAAATTCCTTGCAAGAACATGTGTCATGTTTGTCCTCAAATCGAAGAGTGAAGGGCACAAAGTGATATATCTTGTTTACAGGGTGTATTTTTCATGTTTTGACTTTTTTTTTCTAAGTTTAATTAGGCTGTACCACAACCACCTAATGGTTGGGCTGGCTGCCTCTAGTTACAATGCCAACTTACAAAATTCCAATTGCCTTAGGTAAAAAAAAAAAAAGTTAAGTTGGATGTTTTCCAAAGTTATGGCAAGAGAACTGCATTTTCTTGTGAAGGCTAGTTTACTTTGATTCGAATAGCTTATCCCTTACAGAAAAGATGGTGAAGGACTAGATGAACATAGAAAGCCATATTATTCTTCCCTATTAGCAATTCTACGTGTAAGGAAGGCCCTGAAGAGTCCTTGTGAGATGTAATCCCCTTAGGCATATAAGAACAAAAAGGGGACCCATTGACTAAGAGAGAGGACACATGCAGTCCCACTGA
The DNA here is from genome assembly GCF_015104395.2 of Macrobrachium nipponense. Taxonomy (NCBI): domain Eukaryota; kingdom Metazoa; phylum Arthropoda; class Malacostraca; order Decapoda; family Palaemonidae; genus Macrobrachium; species Macrobrachium nipponense. The sequence continues at coordinate 65,631,337 of NC_087208.1, read as the reverse complement.
CCTCTCTTGTGAGTCTTACAGTCCCTCATGCCTCTCTTGACAGTAAAATAAATGCTTGCCTGCCATGAAATTGGTTAACCATAAAGGGCCTGCCAACATGAGCAAGGCCCTGTTGTCCCCCTGATCCCAACTCCTTGACGAGGTGCTTAGGGATCCACTGCAGAGAGAGTATGCCCCTGTATGCCTACTTTCTCTGCTGTGGATCCAACTGAACATTGGGACCTTTCACTCCTTTACTCCTCCTCTAAATTTTCCCTCTTCCCTCCTTCTTCTTTCGTTGACGACCTTGGCGTGGTTTTGGAGTATTGAATTGACCGCTCTTTTAACTTGATGGAGGGTGGAGTTGGACGGCATGCACTCCACCCGTAAAACTAGAGTACCTGACGTGGTCGAGCCGAGGGGAAATTTCTTTTTATGTCAAGCCATGCCCACAGTGCTGGGTCCGATCTCATGGGACTGACGACCCTTAAGGCACTGTGGGTATGGCGTATATCCAGGTGAGTGTCCCAGGCAGGGCAGTTACCACAGCGTAACAGTATTGCTCTCCCCCAGTTGGGCCTCCTTGGTGAGAGGGATCTCATCTGGACGAAATATTTAAACTATATATATATGGAAACTAAAACAAAAACCCCTACGACTTCTGGCATGGCAATGGACTGTTTTAAGGAAATCCCAGGTAATGAAGAACAGGCTGGTATTAAAACTTTAATACCATACAAGCCACAAAGAAAAAGCAAATTTAGAATTGACCCAACCTTGACTCACTTCGACTCCCTCTTTGGGAGTGGATGTTGGTCAAGGTTCTTGACTTTTGGAAACTGACAGAAAAATATCAGCATTAAGATTGGAAAATTATTTGTTAAGTAGGCACCCAACCTCAGAAATGTCATTTAGACAAATAAAAGAACAGGAGTGGTTAATAGAAACTACAAAAAATCAATCTGAAAATTATTTAACCATAAAGAACATAGACAATATAAAAGTAACGATAAGAAAGCACGACAATATGAACAGTGTACAGGGTACTGTAGTACTTCCTAAAAGTGAAGAGCCAATAGAGAAAAATATTTTGCTGGATTCCCTTAAAAAAAGGTACAACAATGTACAAGATTGTGAAGTATACAGTATAGAAAACCAGTAGACCAAAGTAATGAAAACGACATTGAAAATTAGCAAAAATAAAATTTGAAGGCCAAGAATTGCCTTTCAAAATTAAAATCATGGGCCAAAATAGAGAACTGAGACCTTATGTTCCAAAACCACTACAGTGCCAAAACTGCAGTAAATATGGGCATACATGGAAAAATTGCAGAAATATATCGATTTGTGCATATTGTGGATCTGACAAACATACCACGCAGTGGAAGTGTGGTGAACCAAAATGTGTAAACTGTGGCCAAAATCACCATGCTAGGTCTAAGGAGTGTATGTACTATATATACAATACAGAACTGAAATTACTTCAGGAGAGATCAGGAATGCCAATAAGAGAAGCCAAACTAGAGTTGAGAGTTAGAGGAATGCATGATCCCGCTAGGAAGCAAATGTTCTCTGCTGCAATGAGCTCAAAGAATGAAACAAAAATGGAAGCAAATAACAAACCCCTAATAGATAAATCAGAAGGAAAAATAACTTTACAAGAAACTAATATAGCAAGAAATCAAGATACTTGTGCAACTGTGTGTTCAAATTCATTTGAGATATTGGAGGAAATGGAAACACACGAGAATAATACATCCATAACTGAAATATTACAAGACAATTATAATGAGCTGGAAGCTAAAGATAAAAAGAGCCGGCTTTAGAGAGAACTCCACCCAAAACCAAAAAGCCAACAATTATTAGAGAGGTATCAGTTAAAGTAAAGACCAAAGATCCACAAAAAGTGCACAGACAAGAAAATAAGAACATACCCTTGTCTCCTAAAGTAATAATAAAAGAATTGGATGGAAATACCCAGAACAATAAAGAAATAATAGAGGAGAACACCATAGACAAAAATGAGTATGTGAAGGGAGAAGAGATTACTCCCTCACCAGTAATTGGTGCACTAAAAGTGAATGAAAAAAGGACACATAAGAACACAAGGGTATGTAATGAATGTTTCATCGAATTATGCAACAAAAACAGAAATATAACAAAAGAGAGTTTAACAAACACTATACGAAATTTTATAAAATATAGAAGTAAAGAAACCACTAGTCTAGAGAGTCACAAAAAAGGCTGTATGTGCATTGGACACCTAATGTCCTATAAGGAAAAGCAAATAAATGTCGTAACTAAAATTTTAGAAAAAATGCAACTAGATAAACCACAACAAGAAAGTAATGCTTGAACACTCTTAACATAATATTTTCAATCATTATATAATACAATGGAACATAAATGGTCTCCAGACCAGATTACATTTGGGAGAATTACAACGCTTACTGAAAGAATACGAACCAATGATGATATGTTTACAACATGTCAATAAAACAGTATCAACAATTGGTAAATATACCTTAGATCTACATCTAGAGAAGAAGAAAGAAATTTAGGTACTGCTATATATGTACATAACAAGTATGTTATGACAAGGTACCTGTAAACTTTGCTGACTTGCAAATATCGAGCATCAAAATACGAATAAAAAACTATAATTATGTAATTTATAACATATACAACCAACCTAACAAAATTACGACATAGAAAAACTTAAGGATTTGTTTAGCAATGCCAGAGACAGAGAACCTACATTGATAGTAGGGGATTTTAATGCTCACAACCCGATATGGGACTGTAACTGTACAATCTCAAATAGAGCAGGGAGTAAAATTGAAGAGTTCATGGAGTCAAACGACATGTGCTGTATAAATGATGACGAAATTAGTACATATTTTTCAAAACACATGGAACATTTTCTTCAGTAGAGCTAACTCTTTGTACAACAAATATAATTGACAGAATAGATTGGAATATAGTTGATGAATTTGCACACCAGTGATCATTTCCCAATATTAATATCATTATTACATAATAATCCTGCAAAACATGTTCCTCACTATAACATTAATAAAGCAGATTGGAAAAATATGAAATGCACACAAGAAATATCCAACATTTGAATATTTAAAAGACCATAATGAACTAACAAAATTCTTGTTGACTTCATTAAAAAGGCTGCTGATCAGCAATACCAAAGTCAAAGCCCCATCCAACAAAGCACAAAGTCCCATGGTGGTCTGATAAACTGACAGACTTAATTAAAGTAAAACACTCAATAGGGAGACGACTAGATAATTTAAATAGAACGTTCAGTAAAAATAAATAAAACATTACCAATATTAGAAGGAAACTTTACAAAAAATTACTATATTACTAGAAAATTGATACATTAAAGCCTATATACAACAAAATATCTGCAAAATTTAAAAGGAAGTAATTCAAGGAAGAATAATTTCATGGAGGAAATATGTATCAGATCTCTCTAATAATACTCCCATACAAAAAATATGGGACAAATTCAGAAAAATAAATGGTACTCAAGTTAAACCACCTAGACATGCCATATTGAAAGATGGAAAAAGAATACTTGATCCAAAAGAAATAATTAATAATAAATAGGAGAAAACTTAGCAAATGTAAGTAGCGATAAAAATTTAGATGACACTTCCGCACAAAGAAAAATAATGAAGAACTAATAACAATAAATTCGAAACACAAGAAGATATATTATAATAGAAAATTTAATATGGAAGAGTTGGAATATGCTCTCTTGAATAGCAATAAATCTGCTCCTGGAGGTGACAATATTTGCTTTGAGATGATCGACCACTTAGCACCTATGGCAAAGTCATACTTATTACAATTTTATAATCATTTATGGCTTCAGAATCTATTTCCTGATGAATGGCGTAAAGCTATAATAATTCCTATCCCCAAACCTGGAAAGGATCCAAGCAATGTTAATAATTACAGACCAATATCTTTAACAAGTTGCTTATGCAAATTACTTGAAAAAATGGTAAATGCTAGACTAACATGGCACATTCGAGAAAACAAAATTTTAACTTCCACTCAATTTGGGTCACAGTGTAACAGGTCTACATTAGATTCTCTTTCTATCCTAGAAGACCATATACGCAGAGGATTTGAACGAAAACAGATAACTGTAGCAGTCTTTTTTGACATAGAAAAGGCTTATGACACTACATGGAGGTATCCTATATTGAAGACATTACAAAACAACAACGTTCGTGGACATTTACCCATGTTCATCCAAAGTTTTCTAACAAATCGAAGTTTTCAGGTGAAAATTGATGATGCTTTGTATAGAACATTCCACAAGGAAGTGTCCTTAGTGGCACACTATTTACCCTAGCAATTAATGAAATTAGTAAAAATCTACCCACCGGAATTAAAAGCAACCTTTATATGGATGATTTTGCCATATATTATTCAGCATCTCGCATTAAACATGCAGAGCGCAGCCCCCCCCATTCATTAACAAATCTATAATAAAAAATAGATGAATGGACCTCATCTGTAGGATTTAGATTGTCCATTAATAAGACTCAAGCAATTATATTTTATAAAGATAAAAGATGGAAGAAAGGTGAAGAAATAGATTTGAAAATCAGAAGTCAAAGTATACAAATAGGCCAAACTGCAAAATTTTTAGGATTAGTATTTGATACTCATTTGAACTGGAACGCCCACATAACATACGTGAAATCAAATGTAAAAGAGCATTGAATCTAATTAGAAAATTATCAAACACTAATTGGGGAGCTGATAGACAAAAACCCTTACATTACTATATAAAGCAACAGTGCTGTCTATCATTCACTACGGAAGTGAAATATACGGCTCAGCTTCAAACGCAGTACTAAAAATGTTGGACCCAGTTCATAATGAAGGACTTAGAATATGTACAGGAGCTTTTAAATCGTCACCAACCTCTTCTTTACAGGTTGAATGTGGTGAACTACCTCTCTCTCTCCATAGAGAGTTAGTAACGATGAAAAGTGCCGTAAGAATTCAGTCAAGTGATTCACCAACCAAAAAATTATTTGAACTAAGGGATGTATTTATTAACAATCATTCACCACCTTTTCCAATTAGATCAAGAAGATTGTTTGAGTCACTGAATATAAATATCCAACTACCTTCAATAGTAAAATTACCTCCTCCTTGGATTATGAATAAAATAAAAGTTTGCACAAAATTAAAATATCTATCAAAAAAGCATTCCTATACCACAGAACATCAGAGACAACATACAATAGAGCACATAAGCCGAAAAGGTCCACATTATGCAATATATACAGATGGATCCAAATCAAAATATGGAGTGGGATATGCTGCAGTGTCCCAAGATAAAACATGCCAGTTCTCGCTTCCCAATAATGCCTCAGTATTTACAGCAGAGTTATGTGCAATAACATTGGCCATAAAAATAATCAAAGAACACTACTTTAATAATTTCGTGATTTATAGCGACTCTAGAAGTGCTATAGAAGCCATTAATAGTTATAATCCCAAAAATAATATTGTGCAGCAGATAAAGTTTTTACTCTATAAATTATATAAAAAAGGAAAAAATATTGAAATATGTTGGATCCCTGCCCATGTCGGAATAAAAGGAAATGAAGAAGCTGATAAAGCAGCCAAGGAGGAATCCAATCAACCACAAGGTGAGAACAAATTTAAACATCCCTATTAGTGACACTGTAGCTTATATAAAAAAAATAATTGTAAATAAATGGCAAAATATATGGAACGAAGAACCTGAAAATAATAAACTAAAACAAATAAAACCTGAAGTTACAAAATGGAGCTCCATATACCAGAGAGAAAGACACGCGCAAGTAATCCTGACACGTCTACGTATAGGCCACACTCGTCTAACACATGGGCACTTAATGAGCAGCCCACATGACCCTGCTCCGGAGTGCTCAGAGTGCAAGGTATTGATAACTGTTAGACATGTATTGTGTGATTGTCCAAAGTATGACCAGCAAAGACTGTCAACATTTGGAAGTAAACCAATAAAAGAAATTTTGTCAGAATCTTTCACATTTTCAGTCGTTCCGATTATGACGTTTCTAAGAAACTCTGATTTAATTAATAAAATATAAAAATAACTATTTACAAAAAAACCTCAGAGCAATTAATGAATTTTAGATAAAATTTTTAAGTTTTTTGACTATATGTTAATTTTAATAACCTTTTTAGTATGTATGGAACCGTGAGTAAATGTATTTATTGCCTGTTTGTGTTCTAGTATGAAAGTCTAAGCCTCTGTGTAGTTTTATTTATTTATTTTTTTTTTTAACTTTTAATTTATTGAGTAGTATATTATATGACCTATTTAGTCTCAGTTCCTGGCCTTTGGCCTAGACCTGGCATTTGATCAAATCCTTCGGGCCAGCCCTATGAGAGCTGAAAATCAGCTCAGTGGTCTGGTTAAACTATTCTTATAATAATAATAATAATAAGGCCCTGTTGTGGTGAGGGTCCTCCCTCCTGTCTGGTCGTGTCTATCCATGAGATAGAAATGAAATAGGATCCTCCATAAGATCAGATCATTCTTGCCTTGAGGCTGATAGAAATGTAATAGGGTCCTCCAGGAGATCAGATCATTCTTGCCTTGAGGTGTGGCGGGATCACATGCAAAGCAACAAAGCATGCAAATCTCCCCACAGTTGCTTTAGTGGTACCGACTATCGAACTTTTTCCTTTGCCACACTTTCCTCTTTACGTTACTAATTACATGTGGGACAATTGGCTTACCGAACACAGAACACACAAAACACCGACACATGTACTCACTTCAGACTCTAGATACTCAAGGCTAGGCTCTGCTGTCTGCTAGATATAGACTAGTCGAGACACAGCAACCGCTGAGAATTTCACTACCCAAGACGGACAAACACCAAGACTTTACAACAACTCAAAAAACAAGAGCCCAATTACCATGCAAACAGAACCACCCCAACAGTTCAAAAACATGACAAATCATACGCCAACTCCCACCAGCACAACAAACCACCAACACCAACACTGTCCCTCCCCAACTGCCAGATCACAGACACCAAAATGCACAACCAACCTTTTCAACTTCACCAAAACCAGACAGACACGCACAACTTTACAGCATCAAAACCAACCAAATCACACATCTCAATTGACCATCAATGGACAAGACCACTGCCAAACCAACTCTTTAATACGACTCTATGACTTCACAGACTTCCTCACTTCTTCCGACTCTCTTAACAGATGCTTGCCACTGATATTCTCAGCGATCTCCACAACAGACAATACCCACACGCTTACGCCCGCCCTCCAACCACTCCAATTCATCCCTCCACCAATTTTGCTCTCTCTCTCTCTCTCTCTCTCTCTCTCTCTCTCTCGTCTCTCTCTCTCTCTTCTCCTCTCTCTCTCTAACTCTCTCATCTCTCTCTCTCTCTCTCACAAGCAACCCTCAAAGACATTGACAAATTTAAACTATCATTATCACTCCATATTACCTCCCCCGTTACATTTGATGTCTCATTACACTCACAACACCCACACTAAATTGCTTTCCACAACACCCAAGGATGCTCGGATGCAGTCCCCCTAGATCTTGTTTGAGCATCCTTATACATTCTTTCAGTTACATCGCCATTCATTTCTTCCAAACCACTTTCATTCAAATTCCCATTATCTCCCTCACTACTATCTTCCCAAATCTCATTGACTACTTCATCGACATCTAGCTCTGGTCCCAATATCTCTCCCTCTTAATGAGAGAATGCCTTGATGAAGTCATTGGGCTTCCGCACGGCATATCATTCCCGCTGAAGCCTGGTGACAGGCAAGAGGGCTCTCGAACTGGGGAATTTTTTTTCCTCAGTTTGACTCTAATTTTCTCTCATCCTATTTTTCTATTACTTAAATTGTTTCATTCTTCTTCATATTTTTCAACTGTCTCCAACCTTGCTGTCAAAACTCTTACCCATTTCACTGTCCAGATGTTTTTTTAGGGGACATCGTATTTGGAATTGGGAGTTTTTTTTGGGAATTTTTTTTCAAATCAATTGTGGGAGCTGTGGTGGTCTTGCCAACTACATGATAATGTTTGGACACCTTGGAATGTCAGTATTTCCATACTGGCATGCGGGAACTATTCTCAACTAAAACTTGGCCTTCGGATTCCAGGGGTTGGCCCGGTTTCATAGAGATAGGACTCTCGGCATTCTGTCCGGTTTGCCTGCCACTATGATTAAAGTGGGATGATTGTATTCTTGTAATGCTCTCAGTCCCATCAAGTGGGTTTGGCATACACTTGAGCCACTCTAATCATAGTGGTACCATCCCTTTGTGGTAGGGTAGGGAGTGGACATTTGGGAAGTAGCTCTCGCAGGTGTCATTGGTGGAGAAATTAATTTCATGAAAGGATAATGGGTTCTCTTTTGGGAGGTCAGACAGCTAATTTTTTTTCTTTCCCCCAACTAATTTCATGACTGAAATTAATGTTTTCTTATACCCCTGGATTGAATGGCGAACCTCAGACACTGTTGACGACCTCTGCTAATTTAATTAGGGAAAACTCTGTTGATGACCTCGGAAACTAGGAAGGACCATTCTATTGATATTCCAAAATTGAGTAATCTGGGTAACGCAAGGAAACTTCGAATCCTTCATGTTACCCAAATCCCAATAGAGACAAATTATGATAAATATACAAAGAATTTGAGTGTTATGGATCTATAACAGAAATAAGAATGAAACTGGAAGATAGGAAATGGGATTCATGGATATCTTACAATAGTCATGACGAAGCATTTAATGCAATATGAAATATTAATAATATCAAAATTAATAACTTTGAATATAATGGCTGCTCTTTGCGACAAGGTACCAAAGATTTGGACGTTTTATAGACCTGTGGACTGGTTTGAAAAGATGCTGATTTAGTTTATGCCTTCCCAGAGGAAGCCAAAACCACCGATGTGGCTTGTAGCTGAATCTCAGGGGGTGGGGGTTACAGGGAACTATTTCAAAATATGCAAATTAATTCAGAAAAAGTAGGAACTATTGCACCGGGAGATATATCTCATTTTGGAAAAAATAGTTACCTTATCCATGCCAAATCATGCACACAATCCGTAATACTATCCAACCTTAAAACAGATGATGATATTAAGTTAGATGTCAAACCCCACCTAAATTTTAGCTACGAAAGGGGAGTAGTTTTTAACAAAGATCTGTATGAATTTACAGAGGAGGAGATACTGGCCATGTGTCCACTAAATGTATGGAAAGTACACAAAGTCCAGGTACATCAATGATTTACCTTACTTTCCAGGATGCTAATGTACCTTCCCACATTATTAAAATTGAAATGAAATGCTTAAAGTTCGATCATTCAAGCAGAAGCCACTGCAATGTTTTAATTGTTTTAAATTTGGACACCCGTCAAAAGTTTGCAAAAACGAAAAAATGTGTGGTATTTGCTTCCAATTCTTACTATGCAGAATTTGCACTTGAGGCCAGGTGTTTAAATTGCCAGCTCAAAATCATAAATCCACTGACCGGAACTGCGAGCTGTATAAGTCGGAAGAAGCTGCCCTTAACAAATCCAATTTAGAAACATATAATTGTGGGATATGCCAAAAGACTACTAAATAAATCAAGTAGTTATGCAAAGGCATTAAAACAAAAAAAAAATCACCCACCTAGCACTGCCAATAGTTCTAGAAAAAGAAATAATACCATCTAATGATAAAATTCTGCATGATGAGTTAAGCATATTGCCTTCTGAGGCTTTGCCACAGTGTATTAGCAGTGGGGCATTGCCCATCCCCGTACAACTTTCGTCCCCCATTACAATAAGTAGTACAAACCTCTCTCAGGCCATGTCCTTGCCTGATTTAATGGAGGTTCCACTTAAAACCAATTTGCCTGGTGCACCTGTTGTGGGGAAGGTGCAAAAACCTAGAAGCCCACCACCTTTTAATCGAAAAAGAGAGAGACCTCCATCTCTCTCAACCCCTTCAATAAGAAACATTAAAGCTATGACGTCAAATAAATTTGATGTTTTATCTGTTGATGTTTCTGATCAACTGGAAGATAACTTGAATAAATCAGAAATTCAAGTTGAGGTCCACCATCTGCCTCAACAAAATAGATCAAAAGGACACAAAGAACTAGACAAACGTAAAACCCAATATATCAAGACCATCTGTAAAGAAACCTACAGGAAATAATGTTAGATTAAAAGTTGCCAATGGGAAGACCTCATCCAAGATGTCTTCAGAAGTGATCCATAGTTTTTTCTCCATTTTGCAATGAATTGTCAGGGTTCGAGGGCCAAATATGAAGAACTTAAGCTCCTAATTCATGAGCATTCCCCCATGATTGTATGTCTACAGGAGAGCAAGCTTGATGCTAATACTCCTTGTCCTCGAGAGTATGTTAGCTATAGAATACCATATAATCAACAGCAGGGAACCATGGCGGAAGTCTCCATTACGTTTGCCCCTCGAGTAGGTTCCTTCACATGGTGAGGGGGTAAGGGATCCTGCCTTCACTCGTGTGAAGGCCGGATCCTGACGGAACGCCTACAAACTTTTGGCAATAACAAATGGTGTGGACATTTCCACTTTCGTATAATTTAACTACTAAGGTGAGTCTGAGAAGGATCGTTGGTTAGGAAGGGTTTGCATTTGAAGCTAATAGTGGGAGTTGTGGTGGTTGAGTCACCACCTGAATATGGTTTGGACCTGAGAGTAAGTAATGGGATTTTCCCATTGCTATCTTGAGGGCAGAACCATCTCCAGGGACTGGCCCATCGGAATCCAGGGGGAGCTGGTTTTCTGGGGTGGGACTCCTGGCTTTTGTCCGGAAGCCCACCAATACGTTTGTGGTGGGGAGTTGATTCCCATTAGTGAATCAGAGCTCCCAGCAGGCGGATTGGCTTATACCTGGGCCACCACAAACGTATTGGTGCTATCCTGTATGGGTAGGGTATGGGGTGGACCATTGGGAGTCAACTCTCACTAGTGCCATTGGTGGAGAATGTGAATACCTGAGTGACTCACGATACTTTCTGATATAACCAAGTAGTAAGAGTTTTATTTTTTTTTTAGAAAACCAAATATGGATCCGGACTATGAACCCACATCCCCTGGGAAAAATAAAAGGACTCACTGGCACCGGTGACTACTTCTTGCTCAAACAACAAAGACCATTCTTTGAACCCCCCAGACGCCAATAATAGTAGAGTGATGCATTTGAAAGTTTATACATATGAAAAATATTCCACTTCAGTGTAACTATGAGGATATCTCGACATCTTTGAACATGTTTGGCAATATAGCAGAGATTCGTATGAACTTTCTTGACACAGAAGGAAAATGGGAAGCGTTGGGTAACATTTGATAAACATGAAGATGCTTTTAAAGCAACCTGTGTAGTTGATAACCTTGAGTGTATGTAACTCATTAGTTAAAGGAGCCTTGACGGATAAAGCCCCAAGAAACTTAGACATTTATAAACCTGCAGAATGGAATTCCTATCAACTCCAATAGTAGCAACGTTGACGAAAATAAGAGTCCCCAACCCCCCCCAACCTCCTAAATGGCTGGTAGTAAAAGCCAAGGAGGAAACTTCAACTATTACAAGTTTTTTAGTAGGTACCTTCAGCAAAAAATAGGTGGCATAATGAGTGGTGACATTAGTAGATTTTGGTAAGAGCTCTGTACTTATTCATGCAAAATCTAAAACTCAGTCACAGATGCTAACAATGATGAAAGTTGATAACAACGATATAATAGAGAAAATTAGTTCTCACTTAAATTTTAGCTATGGAAGAGGTGTTGTTTTTCGATAGAGACTTGTACGAGTTTACTGAAGCAGAAATTTTAGATATGTGCTCTTCAACTGTATGGAAAGTGAAAAGGTCCCAAATGGCAACATGATGATTTTTACTTTTGAAGACAGTAATATACCATCTCATATAGTAATAGAAAATGAAAGAGTGCGAGTTAGACCTCCTTTTCAACCAAAGCATTACAGTGCTTTAATTGTTTTTAAATTTGGTCATCCATCTAAAGTTTGTAAAAATAATAAGATGTGTAATAATTGCTCTGCCCTAGAACATGGTCCATGCTCATATACCTAAATGCATTAATTGTCAGCTAGAGCACAAATCAGTTGATAAAATATGTGAAGAATTTAAAGTTGAAACAGCAGCAGTTAATAAAGCATATACAGAGCACATCAGTATTGGACATGCAAGACGACTCTTGGGAAGAGCCAAGAGTTATTCTAAAGCCCTTACTACCACAAGGGCTCCTTCCTCATCCTCAATGAAGGATGCCTCAGCCCCCTGTGGGTTCAACATTCCACCACTAGGGCTCCACTCCAATCTGCTGATCCTTCCTCATCCTCAATAAAGGATACTTCTACTCCTGTGGCCCGACATACTGGGCCAAGTGCTCAGCCTAGTAAGGTTAGAGCACAAT
>NC_087208.1:65591767-65618334 GCF_015104395.2 Macrobrachium nipponense | reverse complement strand
CCACAGTCCTCCAATAATGAATTGTTCCTCGAGATATGTAAGTACGCAAATATGCGCTGCAATTTCTTGTGTTTCCCTGAGACGGGCGTTTCCGGGGCAGGGATTGGCATGAGTGCAACCCCAAGATCATTCTGCGAAGAATTCCCCACATCTTTGGCCACAGTGCTTTCGCATTCTTCAAAGAAATTCCACACACTGTTGCACTTGCTCTCGTTCTTGCAGTGTATGAAGGGATACCAGAGAACGACGTCATCGCTTGTTTGCAGGTATTTCCAGATCGAGGCTCTCATCCTTGGTGAAGTCCAAGCAGGACTGATCAGTATTATTCCTGTTCCAGGTGACGTAATACCCTTTCAATCTCTGAGGAAATTTGGTCTTTCAGACATTTCCTTGCGTCGCTTCTATTCATTCGGAAGAAGAAGTCCAAGTCAGTTTTGATGAAGCCATCTTGATATTCGACCCCTCGGCAATAATCTGTAAGGAAAGAGGATGAGATTATTAAGAAAAATTTTATTATAATTGTGATGGTAATTGCTTCATAGCAAAGGAAGTTAAAGGAAAGGAGAACGCATTTTCGAGAAGTTCGGCAGTAAGGAGGCTTTCGCGCCACTGTTGGAGGCGTCTATCTTCTAGGTTGTTCTGGAATCGTCGGGCGTGTTGTGGAGCGCAAAAACGCGCCAATGTTACGTGAGAAACGCCGCAATTCTCTGATGCAATACCCTCGTAGATTCATCTAAGAAGTTCTAGAAATCCCTGGAGTCGGTGACGTTGCCGTAGGCTCTGCCCCAGAGTGCCGTATAAATACGACGAATGAACTTTGGAGAGCAGTGATCGTAGAAGGAAGAGATTGTAAAGAGAGAGATCACCAATTAGTAAGAGCCACTGATCAGATTATCAGTGAGAGATCAGCAGCAGCAGAGATCTTCCGTGAGATACGAGAAAAAAGGATCCGACGAAGTATCAATCAAAAGAAGAGTTGTTAGAGTGTTGGTTGGATATTGGTCTAGTCGTCTTCCGGTGTGGACGGCCGAGTTGTCTCTACGTTGAGCAGACTTCGGAGAAGAAAAGGGGGGAGTTCCTGTCTTACAAGTAGACTAGTTGTTGCAATTCGGAGTCAAGAGGACGTCCTCAATCGCCGATTTACTTTTATGAAGCCACCTCTTCGAAGTGCCAAACTGTTTAGCAAGTATTCTTATTACCTCACTGTTTCCCCCAGTTCATGCAGTGTAAGATTCTATCGTTTTATGTAAATAGGAGATACCATTCTGCATTTACCTTTGTTAGTAAGCTTGTAAATATACCTTTGTTTTGTTAGTGTTTCTTTCTATATTCATATCCCCAGTTTTCAACTGTTGGTGTTGAAAAATATATTTTTTTTTTTTATTTCATATCCCCTCTTAATGAGAGAATGCCTTGACGAAGTTTCTTGGCTTCACCTTGGAATGTTTCTTCCATGGTGAAGCCTTGAAACGGGCAAGAGGGCTCTTGAACTTGGGGAAATTTTCCCCAAGTCTCGAATCTAAATTTCTCTCTTTAGTCTTTCACTAATTCCCTTTTTATTTCGACCTCTTCCTATTTTTAGCATCCTACTTTCTTCTTGCTGTCCAAACCCTATTAGTAATATTTCTTTTATTCAATTTTTTTTTTTTTTTTTTTTTTTTTTTTTTTTTTTTTTTTTTTTTTTTGTCTTTTTTTTTTTTTTTTTTTTTGACTAGTAAATAGCGTGGATATTTCCACATTCGTTACATCATGCAGGTTTGATGAATGGGAGAAGGTATCACGGTTGGGAGGGATTTTCATTCAAAGCTATATGTGAGAGTATAGGATGACGTCAGCCGTCCGAAGATGGTTTGGACCTTTTGGCGGAACTGTTCCCGGAGGTTGGGTACTCGGAATCCAGGGGATCCAATCTTTGGGAATAGGACTCTCGGCTTATGGCCGGAAGCCCGTCATTACAGATGCAAGGGGGATGATTCCATGATTTTATGGTCTCAGTCCCAACAGGCGGGTTGGGAGCTTACACCTGTGCCTCTGTATCTGTTTTGATGCGATCCTACAGGTAGGGTAATGGAGTGGATCATCTGGGAAGTATGCTCTCACTGTGCCGATAGTGGAGAATGTAAATGCCCTTTACAACGTATGATACTTTCTTAATATTCTCAAACAGGTAAAACAAACAAACAAACACAAAACATTTAAACAAACAAACTAAAAACTTCTTCATGAATAATCGGCTAATGACCCCCCCTCTCCTGGATTTGCTGACTCTCCACCGGCACTGTTGACGACTTTAGCGACTTCAAGTAATGACAACTCGGTTGACGACCAGGGAACTAAAAAGGGCCTTTCCTCCAGTTCCAGTATTTACACACTGGAACCATTTATTTCCTCATCACCCCCCCCCCCCCCCCAGGATGCCAGGGGATTAAAAAATCTGGCAGTGCAAATGAAAATTGTAGATCTGTATTGTACGGGCATTGCACTTGATTATGAATTATGAAAATTGTTCACTCATTTGAACCATTCGGAGAGATTGAAAGGATGAAGCTGAAACTCTCAAAGACAAAAAAGATTTTGAAGCATATATAACTTTTCAGGATCATTCCAAAGCTATGGTTGCCTTTCCAAATATCAAAAGTTGGCAACATTTGCGGATTTTCTGGCTGTTTGCAAAATTGCATAATATTCAAAACGTTTTGGATTCTGAATTTGACTATATTCCAAAGTACTCTGACTTGTGGTGATGCAGAAAATTGCTCCCAGGGTATTTTACCTGAGGCCAATTTGGTAATGTTGCTTCGTACAAGGAAGGGTGCAACAACATCATTAAGGGATACGAATGCCTTGAGAAGAAAGTGGTACCATCCTAATGAAATTTGAAGCGTTTGGAATAATCTATAATAAGGGCTGGGAATGAATCCCAAGCAGTATTATGGAGAAATTTTAAACCTTCTGGATTCAGATAGCATTGGGAAAGTTTATCCTCACAGCACCTTCAACCAGTCAAAAGGATTAATATATTTTAGAAGATTTATATGATTTTTCTGATGAAGACATACTGAAGAGATGCCCCTCTTCTGTTTATAAAGTTAAAAAGCTACCAGGGAGTAACAATGCCATCTTGTTGATATTTACCACACCCTATCTTCCAGACTATTATAAAAGTCAGACACTTGAGCATTGCTGTCAAGAAATTCCACCACGACCTAATCAGTGTTAACAAGTGTTATGCATTTTGTCATTTATTGGGAAATCCCACCAATGAAAAAAGATGCTTCATTTGCTCAAACTCATAATGCTTCTGAATTCCACGATACTCCAAAGATTGTGTATCCGAAAAATTTTCGTTATCATTGTGAGGGAGCTCATCTCCGAACTCAAGACAATGTCCTCTGTTATAAATTTAGAAAAACCAGACTATAATAGATACTGCTAATAATGAACATATCACCTATAAAGCTTGCAAGAAAACATATTTTAGGTATAATTCGACTTATGCGAAAGTAGCATCCAAGAATCAGCATTCAACTGATGATATACAAGTTTCTCATTTCTTGTCTGGTGCAGAATCAAGGATTCCTGATAACTCTACTTCTTCATCAAGTCGATCAGAATCCAATTCTTGCATTGACGCTGGTATTCCCAAATCATTACCAAAACGCCAGCATATAAATAGAATAATTGGAAAAAAGAATGACACTACTACCCAAAATCAAACTAAAAAAGAAGAGCAGATTTCTGTACAGAACAGATTCAACATACTTGCCACTGATGACAGCACCAAAAGAGGCAAAGAACTTTCTGAAGTGGAGATGGTGGAACTAGAAATACCCAAAAAGCAAAGTCAGAGAAAAGGAAAAAACGTGTACTTGAAAGTACAACTCCTCCCAAATCAAAAAAATCGAATAATGAGATATGCTTAACAAAACCAGCAGAAGATACTCTTCAAGTATACATACCTGAAAGGGCTTCTACCCATGTACCAAACCCAATTGAAGCAGAAATGGTAACATTGCTTCAACTCCCAACCTCTGAATCTGAACTTAATGTTTCAGACAATCATATTACCACCCATGTGATAAAGGCCGAAGTACACGCAAATGCACACGGTTCTTAAGAAGCGGAAGGAATCCTTACTAACAATGTACCCCTTGAAGAAATAAATCCCTCACCAGTTTTAGGCAAAACTAGTAAATCAATGATATCCCATAAAACACCAACAGGGCATAAAACAACCTACAAAATGTCCTGTGGTTGTAATGATTGTTTTTTAGACGAATTCAATGACCTTAAAAATATAAGTATACATAATATGAATAATCTAATAGACAATTTTACTAAGAACAAAATAAAAACCAGTATGGTAAATTAGAAAGCCACAACACTGGTTGTATGTGTGTTGACCATCTAATAAAGAAGCGTGCAACAGGCACCCTTCATCTTGGAAAAATTTCTAGAAAAATTTAATCACAATCCAAAGAAATTCAGGAAACGAATCGAAATCGAAGTAACCAACAGGGAGCCATAGCTAAGGAAGCAAAACCTAATTCAAAAAAATACTGCTACTGCAGTTAAACAGAAACCATTCCCAGCAAAATAAGCAGAAACAATACTCTACCTAGTGATATTCCACCTCCACTACCATAATGTACAATTCATACGTAATCAATGGAATGTTAATGGTCTTAAAACCCGTTTACATCAAGGGAAATTCAAAGACTATTAAAATATTATAATCCAATTGCAATATGCTTACAGCATACAAATGATACCGTTCAATCAATAGGAAATTACAATTTAGCATCTCATTCATTTCCTTCTGCTAATACATTAGGAACTGCAATCTATATTCATAACAGAGTAACTTACGATGCTATGTCCTTTAGAACCTCAGAATTTCAATATCTGGAGTTAGATTACATTTAGATAATAACTCCTTTAATATTTATATATGTACAATCAACCCTCTTGTAACTATAATTTGCAAAATCTACCTAAAGTTATTCCCAACAAAAGGCAAGAGAATTTCCTATTATTAGGGGACTTTAACTCCCACAATCCCATCTGGGATACCAATTGTGTTGATGTTGACACAAATGGTTCAAAGGTCGAACGGATGATGAATGATCACAACCTCTGTAATATTGAATGAGGCAGAGAGTAGCACTTACTACTCAAAAACTCATGGCACCTATTCGTCAATTGATTTAACACTCTGTCCCAATATATTGTTGATAGGTTTTGAATGGAATGTCCTAGATGACCTGTTTAACAGTGACCATTTCCTATTTTGATTACCATATTAGGACATACACCAACTTCTCCGATCCAACGGTATAATACTAAATAAAGCTGACTGGATAAGTTCAAGTTTTACACTAGGCAAAGTGCCTGCCTTTGATTATCCCCAGGATCATGATAAAACAAACGACGACTTTGTGAATTTTATCACACAAGCGGCTGATAAAAATCGATGCCTCTGACTGGCACTCGACCAGTTTGAAACATTCGGTCCCATGGTGGTTCAGACACATTAACCCAACTGAAATAAACGAAAAGCATGCAATTGGAAGAAAATTAGAAACCCTAAATAAAAGATTCAAACATTTGAGTACAGGTCCCCTAATCATAATGTTAGGGAATACAATAAACAAATTGGTTGACATAGCCATAGAAATTAGTGTATTGAAACCATATTTTAATAAGATTTCTGCTAAATTTAGGAAGGAAGTAATTAAAGGCAAGATAATTTCATGGCAAAAATACGTGTCAAGCATATCAGAGAATACTTCTATGCAGAAGGTGTGGCAGAAATTTAGGAAGATTAACGGTTCTTACAGCAGACCAGCAAGACACGCATTAATGCATAATGGCTCATTAATACATGATACTCAGACAATCTCTTATATTATCGGTCGTAATATTGAAAACATAAGCAGTATTGATAATTTAGATGCCCACTTTTCGAGCCCTTAAAAGAAGAGAAGAAGCAATACCATTGAATTTTGATACTGTAGAAGATATTTACTACAATAAAAGATTTACTGAAGAAGAGTTGGAATTTGCATTATCAAACTGTAGCTCAACAGCCCCTGGAAAAGATAATGTAAATTTCGATATGATAAGAAATCTAGCCCCTTTAGCCAAGGCCTATCTATTGGATTTCTATAATCATCTTTGGACCAAACATCTATTTCCAAAGGCATGGAAACATGCAATAGTAATACCAATAGCTAAGGCAGGAAAAGTCCTAGTAATCCAGATAATTACAGACCAATTTCACTAACCAGTTGTGTTTTGTAAATTACTGGAAAAGATGGTTAATTATAGATTGAATTGGTGCTTGCGTCGTAATAATGTTTTATCAAATTCTCAATTTGGCTCACAATCGGAGCGATCCACCTTGGACTCTCTTTCACACCTAGAAAATTATGTACGTAGAGGTTTTGAACGAAAACAGATCACAATAGCCCTATTTTTTGACATTCAGAAGGCATATGATACAACATGGAGGTACTCGATTTCTAAAATCCTTGCATCATAACGGTTTCGAGGACATCTTCCTATTTTTATCAGAAATTTTATAGATGGAAGGAACATTTCAAACTCGTATTATAACATTTACTCTGAATCTTTTAAGCTTGACTGTGGTGTACCCCAAGGCAGTGTTTTAAGTGGAACACTTTTTGCGTTGGCAATTAATGATATAGTAGATCAAATGCCACAGGGAGTGCAAAGTAGTCTTTATGTGGACGACTTTGCAATTTACTACTCATCCAACAATCTTCGTCATTTGCAAAGAATTCTAAATAATGCCATTCGAAAAATACAAGCTTGGACTGCGTCTGTTGGTTTCAGACTTTCAGCAGAAAAAACTCAAGCAATAATGTTTTATAGGAATAGTAGATGGAAAACAGAATCAAGATATAAATCTTACTTTGGGCAATGTACAAATCCATTTCCAAAAAATAAAGTAAAATTCTTGGGACTGGTTTCGATACTCATTTGAATAGGAAAGCAACATGTATCTTACATCAAATCTAATGTAATAGTGCTCTTAACTTAATGATGAAATTATCTCATACAATATGGGGTGCAAGGCGATCAACTTTACTGATGATATATAAGGCATTGGTCCTTATCAAGAATTAGATTAATGGAAGCCCAATAATATGAATCAGGATCTGAAGCAACTTTGAAGTGTTTAGATCCAATACATACTCGAGGCCTGAGAATTTTGTAGTGGAGCGTTTAGATCATCCCCAAATCTCTCGTTTTATGTGAAATTGGAGAACCCCCTTTGTCGTTGCATCGGATTTTGTAACAATGCAGAGTGCATTGAAATATTCTATCTACAAGTCTCCTACAAAAAAGCTCTTTTTTCAGAGTGACATTTTTATAATAATCATGAGCCACCATTTCCCGATTAGAGCAAATAGGCTGTTGCAGTCAACAAATATCAAAATGAACATCATTCAACCATCTCTTTTTCCCCCCACCTTGGATCATGAAAAAAACAAGAATATGCTCTCATCTTTTTCATTTATCAAAGAAATTTAGCTATACCCCGAGTCACCATCAACAAATTGCCATAGAACTATTCAAAGGAAAGGTCCTCACTACGCCAATACCACTGATGGCTCTAAATCTCAGTGGGTGTAGGAAGCGCTGCAGTGTCTTTGAAGAATGAGCCAGTTATCATTGCCAAACGAGTCTTCAGTATTCACCTCCGAGCTATATGCCATTTTTACTAGCCATCAATATTGTTAAAGCACATGAAGAAAAGACTAAATTTAAAATTTATCATCTACTCGGATTCACGAAGTGCCATAGAAGCCCTCAAAAGCTATTCACATAAGAACCTGTTGGTATTAAAGATTAAAGAACTTTTAAACAATTTTATCTTGAAGGGGTATAGATATTGAATTATGTTGGGTCCCGGCTCATGTAGGAGTTGTTGGAAATGAAAGAGCAGATACTGCTGCTAAAACAGCCGTCAACCTGCCTCAACGGAATATTAATCTCCCCGTTAGAGATTACATAACTTTATTAAAAACATTTACAATGGAAAAGTGGCAAAGATTGTGGAGCAACGTATCTCAGAATAATAATTAAGACAATTAAAGTCAACTGTTTCTCCATGGGAGTCATCTAATCAATACGACAAAAAAACTGAGGTAATATTGACTCGATTAAGAATTGGGCCATACGAGATTGACCAATGGATTTTTAATGTGTACACCTCACGGCACTATTCCCATGTGCAGTGAGTGTGATACTTTTTTATCTATTAACATATATTTTCGGTTTGTCGGGTTTTTAAAAGCGAGAAAGAGAGAGATGTTTTGGTCGAAAAACATTTTCTGACATTTTTACTGAATCTAGTAGTTTTTCTGTTTTTTAGAATTGTAAGTTTTTAAGGAATACACGTTTAATTGATAGAATTTAAGTTTTTACCTAAGATTTTTATTTTATTACTAATTCTTTTCAAATTACGTAGATTTAACTATATAGTTAATTCTTTTTATCGCTTAGATTTCATATATATATTTATTTATTCATTAATTTTTTCACTTAGATTGAGTACTATATTTGAAGATAAATAGATATATATGTATATATATAATAATTTTTTTTTTTTATTTTTTTTTTTTATTTTTGTTTTTAAATTGATAAATTTTAGAATTATTTATATCCCGATTTTTTTTCGGGCCCAGCCTGTGAGAGTCAAGTTTGACTCATTGGGCTGGTAAAACTCCTTTCTTTAATAATAATAATTTATTTCATATCGAACCTGAAGCGGACCTCTCTCAGAGGCCGTAACATTGTGTCGACCCTTTCAGGATATTCCGACACTGTAACATTGTCTCTGAGATCACGAGGTCCGTAACATTTGTGGCGATCTTGCCTAGGCTATCAACACTTTAACAGTTTGAAACAGGAGGATATAGAAAGAATCAGAATGAGTGAGATGGTGAAAGAGTTTATTGAGTCAGGTAAGCTACTAGGTCCTAGAGGGGAATGATCTCCGTGAGTATGTTGATAAGAAAGAAAGAGAAAAGTATGTATAAGATGAAAGAGCAGCTGAGAGAGAAGTGAGGAAAGCAGTGAGAGAGAAAGAAATGTTGGTAATGCAGCAGGAAGAAAGAGAAAAAGTACGTATGCATGAGTTGGCAATTGCTCGGTTAAGGGAAAGTACTCGTAACAGTCGTTCAGGCGAGAACGAAAACGAAGCTGATACGTTAGGTATGAGTGCAGTGCTGAAATTAGTACCAAAGTTCGATGAGGAAGATGTTACGACATATTTCGTGTGCTTTGAGAAGTTAATGGAACGAGTAGGTTCTCCTAAAGAAACGTGGACTTTATATTTGCAGTCAGTTTTGAGTGGTAGGGCACTTACTGTGTATGGTAGGGCACTTACTGTGTATAGTTGCATGTCTAAGGAGGAATGTGATAATTATGATATTGTGAAAGAAACTGTTCTTAGTGCATATAGGTACCGTAAGAAATTTGAGAAAGGATGAAAATATTATGTATGTAGAATACGGTAAGAAGTTAGATAGACTGTTTTTTGATTGATTAACTACTGCTAAGGTTGAGGATTTTGATAGTTGGAAGAACTTAGTGTTGTTAGAAAAACAAAACTTCAAAGATAACGTGTCCCCTGAGGTTAAACTTTATATAGAGGATAGGCGAGAAGTATCTTTTGCAGGAGCAACTAGGCTAGCTGACAAATATAGTCTAATCCATAATTTGAGTGTTAGTAAGAAACGAAATGATCCTTCATCTGGTAGAGTACAAAGCAGTAAAGGTTTCAGTCCTAGTAATAGCAATGCGAGTAGAAGTGACTATTCCTGTTATACATGCGAAAACCTGGTCTTACGTCTATGGTTTGTAAGGGTAAAATGGCATCTAGTGTGGCCCAGAATTAACTTGTTTCCGATGTAATGGAAAGGGCACTTAGCGAGAAATTGTGCAGCAGAAAGGAAAGGACGGTAAGAAACCAGTATCGCTAGTTAACCTTTCGTCAAGTAGGAATGATGTGATGAGAGAATCTAGGAAAATTTTTGGCGATTTTCTGTCGGAAGGCATAGTTTCCTCTCTTAGAGGAATAGATTCGAGAGAAGTAGTCTTGCTTCGAGACACAGGGGCCGCTGTATCACTTGATAAGGATTGAGTATGTGCCGAACAAGGCAGAAATCAATATGGAAGAGAAAGTTATGTTAGGTGGATTTCCTAACACTTGTGTTCTTTGTCCTTTGTTGAAGTTGAATTTAGAAAGTCGGGCAGTGTCAGGAGAAGTAAAACTTGCAGTTGTGGACAGTTTGCCCGTTGAAGGCGTTGACATTATTGTCGGTAATGACTTAGCTTAATCCAAGAATGTGAATCCTGTTGTGAGGATTATTCCAGTGCCTGAAATGGTAGTAACTAGGCCGGGTTTAGATACAGACGTAGGCTACGGTGATAATAAGTTCGTGGATTCGAACGAGTGTAAGTTCGTGGATTCGAACGAGTGTGAGTTCGTGATTCGAACGTGAGTGAGTTCGTGGATTTCGAACGAGTTGATAGTGAGGTAGCGAGGTTGATAGACCGGAGATCTATCGAAGTTGATAGTGAGAGCCAAGGGAAGGCGTAGCTGTCGAGAGTAACGTAGTAAATGTACCAGTAGCTAGTACGTTAACTAGTTACGGTGATGAATTAGGCTCTAACGTTTTGGATAAGGATGAGCTAGTCAAGTTGCAGAAAGAGATGAGACACTAACCCGAATTTATGAATGTGAACTGGATGATGATCTCGATGTGTGTAAGGAAACTTTTTGTTTAAAGGACGAAGTTTTGTGTCGTTATGTTTGTCCTGAGTCAGGTAGTAAAGAGGAAGTCGCAGAACAATTAGTGGTTCCTAGGAAGCTTCGTGAACTAGTTTTGAAATTTGCACATGATGAGCAAGAACATTTGGGAGTAAATAAAACTTTCAAGTGTATTAGTAGGCGTACTTTTGGCCTAAGATGAAAAATGATGAGTGTTTTAAGAGATATGTTTTAAGCTGTCTTGAATATCAAAGTGCAGGGAAACCGATTCAAGTAATTTCCAGAGTTCCATTGTGTAATATTCCTTCAGTAGGCTTATCTTTTTTTTGATGATGTAATTATAAAATATGTTCCGGAACTTTGTCAATAAAGAAGTTAAGGGTAAGAGATTGATTGGATAACTAATCTTGAGTATTATAAAAACAATCTAAGAGATGTTTGGCAGATTGCGGAGGAGAACGGAAGCGCTTGGCAATTAGCGAAAGAAACCCGAACGGAAGTAAAGGGGAAACTGAAGGAAACCCTCATCTTCGAGCAAAAGAGAGGAGTTTGTGTGTAAGAGATAAAAGTTTTGGTACTAGCACGAGAGAAGTCATTTTCCCTTACAAGTACGAAGGTCTTTATTCAGTGTCTTTATTCAGTGTTAGAGAAGAGGGGAAATATATATCATAGAATTAATGTGGGTAAGAGTAGAGCAAAGTCAGTAAATGTAATTTGCTTCAGAATTATAAACAACAACGACCCCGTGCCCATGGCCTCCGCCCTGTGTAACAGTGTTACTGAGTGAGATTAGTTTTAAGAAAAACACAAGAGGGTTTTTGTTTAGTATTTATAAGTTTTAATCAGAGTTCAGAAAACGGAAAAAGTAAGAGAGAAGGATAATGTTTATAGTTAGTAGCCTCTAGAGATTTCTCAGAATGCAGTAGCCTAATAACCGTTTTCTGTTATCGCACGAGTGAGTGTGTGAAGAAGCGTGTGTGTTTGACTGGATTAAAGCTTTATGCAGATTGTTTCCCTGCTGTTCAATTCTTGCTTCTCTTTAGAAAAAAAAAATCAAATCAATTGATTTCATTTTTTTTTCTCTTTTGGGGGGGCATGTGATGGTAATTGCTTCATAGCAAAGGAAGTTAAAGGAAAGGAGAACGCATTTTCGAGAAGTTCGGCAGTGAGGAGGCTTTCGCGCCACTGTTGGAGGCGTCTATCTTCTTGGTTGTTCTGGAATCGTCGGGCGTGTTGTGGAGTGCAAAAACGCGCCAATGTTACGTGAGAAACGCCGCGATTCTCTGATGCAATACCTCTTCTAGATTCATCTAAGAAGTTCTAGAAATCCCTGGAGTCGGTGACGTTCGCCGTAGGCTCCGCCCCGGAGTGCCGTATAAATACGACAAACGAACTTTGGAGAGCAGTGATCGTAGAAGGAAGAGATTGTAAAAGAGAGAGATCACCAGTTTAGTAAGAAACCACCGATCAGATTAACAGTGAGAGATCAGCAGCAGCAGAGATCTTCCATGAGATACGAGAAAAAAGGATCCTACGAAGTATCAATCAAAAGAAGAGTTGTTTCGAGTGTTGGTTGGATATTGGTCTAGTCGTCTTCCGGTGTGGACGGCCGAGCTGTCTCTACGTTGAGCAGACTTCGGAGAAGAAAAGGGGAGAGTTCCTGTCTTACAAGTAGACTATACTCTGTTTTTTTCCATCTGTCCATCCGCCTGTTGTGTTTTTGTATCTGTCCATCCGCCTGTGGTGTTTTTGTATGGTAACACTGTGTCCCGGGCTTTAGACAGTTACATTCAGCTTACATTCAACGATTATAATAATATCCTATTTCGAATATTAACGGTGTAATTCGCATACAGTAAATTATTAAAACACTTTTCATTTGCAAATGTACATCCAGATATCCTTTTATTTACCTAAAACTTACACATAGCGTAACTATCTAAAACCTGGGACGCAGTGTTACCATACAAAAACACCACAGGCGGATGGACAGATGAAAAAAAACAGAGTATAGTTCCTGCAATTCGGAGTCAAGAGGACGTCCTCAATTGCCGGTCTACTTTTATGAAGCCACCTCTTCGAAGTGCCAAACTGTTTAGCAAGTATTCTTATTACCTCACTGTTTCCCCCGTTCATGCAGTGTAAGATTCTATCGTTTTATGTAAATAGGAGATACCATTCTGCATTTACCTTTGTTAGTAAGCTTGTAAATAAACTTTTGTGTTAGTGTTTCTTTTTATATTCGTATCCCCAGTTTCAACTGTGGGTGTTGAAAAAATTTTTTTTTTTTTTATTTCATATCGAACCTGAAGCGGACCTCTCTCAGAGGCCGTAACATTGTGTCGACCCTTTTAGGATATTCCGACACTGTAACATTGTCTCTGAGATCACGAGGTCCGTAACAATAATGCTGATCTAGATTCCACAGTAGAAGGATTTCGGTAGTTGAAATTAAATTGTTAGCAATACACAGGAAATAGATTGCATTTTGCATTTATGTGGAATTAACCTTTCTAAAAATAAAATAAATGTGAGATGATATAATAATTTCCTTCACTTCAGTTATCATTACCGTACTGAATAAAATGCTCAAGCACAACCACAGTCACTCCCAAGGTCCTTTTCCTTAGACCTTGGTTCCTGCCTGGTGCGCGCGCACACGCACACCACACACACACACACACACACACACACACACACCACACACACACACACATCTCCGACGGAGAGAGAGAGAGAGAGTGAAATTGAAAGCCCATATCAGTAGTACTCTTCAAAATGTCAATTATGGTTTCGTTTATTGTTTTTCGTAATTATATCTTAGGGGTTTCGTTGACAACAATTGCAAGAACGAAAGCATTAATTGAGGTTGTAATGTTAATTAAATATTCAGCCTAATCACATATTGCTTTTGGATAACTGTAGCTCTACAGTTTTTTGCAGTTTGATAACACAGTTTTACTGCAACGGTCTCTGTATGAATCCGTTGTGACAAAGATATTGCTCGGTGAAGAATAAAGAATTGTGATGCATTTCTTTATTCTTGCAGCTTCTCTATTGTGTCTGTTTGAGAGTAACCAATGCAGTCATTTTTGTCTCTTCTGGGTACGTAAAAATGCTCTTAAGAAAAGTGTTGCCACCGAATCTGTGAAGGAAATATTTCAGTTCCCGTACACGCGTTCCCCAACTGAAACAGTGTACCAGCCTTCCTTGAAAAAGCGTGCCTCCATATCTTAAAAACTAACCATAGCATCTTCTTGAAAACAATCTCATTATGTTTCCCACACCCAAAATTACGGTGGGATATGGTCCATGAATTGATCTAACCTTACCTAGGGGCACGGTAAAAAGAAAGAAAAAAAAAAAAAACGGGGCTGGTGCAGTAATAGCATACATCTCGGGAATTTACTATCCGCACATGTTAGGCTTGCAATGGAATTTGAATGAGCTAGGTTGTCTCTGTCAGTGCAGTTTTCAATTCTAGTGATATATATTACAGTAAAAGAATGTATTTTCCTGATTGAAACCTAATTTAACATTGTTTGAGGTGCTATTACCACCTGTGTCAGGTGGGCAGAGAAGAAGGAAATGAAAAGGGACGGGATAACTGAAATGGACAGCATCTGCACAGGACATATAAGTCCTATACTGAGTACGAAAGTTCTCGGCACTTATAAGAAAAACAAAAATTAGTTATTTACTGTAAGCTTTAAGCAGCAGAAACAGTAAGAGTTGGGCCATGTGGTTTAGATTACATCTAAACCACGTATTGTCAGGTGGTGGCCGTGGAAGTGAATGGGAAATAGTCCAAAGCAGAATGTAGAGAAGAGGGAAGTGGAAAGGCAGCAGAGAGCAAATGTTTATTCCTCACATACTGACTTAATTTCTAATTAGAAAAAAATGGATTATTACTCAAGCATATAGCTGATGGAGTTAAGCAGTATCATATGATTCAAATTCACTTGGGCCAGTGCTTGATGAGCAATGAAAATTAAAAATGCGACGGACTGGCAGTATAAAAATGGTGTGAGTTATAAGACCAGTCTTATGATTTGGATGATTTTTTGCTGCAAGAATATTATATGATATAGAAGTATCCACAAGAAGAGAAGCATTTATAAGAAAAAATATTTGAACAGATTACAGTATTTAACTTACCATATTTTTAGTGCTATTGTGTTTTATTAAATTATAACCTCACCCGATCAACAATACAGTAGGTGTTATATTTTAATTTCATTGTAATTTTCCGATCATTGCTTAATTTTGGTTGAATTTGTATGTATTTTCCATTGGTCTGGAGTACAGAGTTAGACCTGTTGTTCTTGTATGGTTAATTGACCTTTCTGTTATAGGGGTGAATACTGTGTTTTCCTCATTTATTACTAGTTTTTAGGAACAAAGTATTTTAGGTCAGATCTCTATGCTTCGGCTTGTTCACTGCTCTACCGGTGTTCGTGCACATTCCAACCTCCATTGCCCTCTTAACGAGAGAATGCCTTGATGAAGTCATTGGGCTTCTGCACTGCATATTATTCCCGTGCTGAAGCCTGGTGACGGGGAAGAGGGCTCTCGAACTGGGGAATTTTTTCCTCAGTTTGACTCTAAATTTCTTTCATCCTATTTCTATTACTTATAATTGCTTCATTCTCCTTCATATTTATCAACTGTCTTCAACCTTGCTATCAAAACTCTCTTACCCATTTCACTGTCCAGATTTTTTTTAGGGGACGACGTATCCGGGATTGGAATTTTTTTCAAAATCAACCGTGGGAGCTGTGTGGTTTTGCCAACTACACGGATAATATTTGGATACTTAGGAGTGTCAGTATTTCCATACTGGCATGCGGGACTATTCTCGAACAAAAACTTGGCCTTCGGATTCCAGGGGTGGGCCGGTTTCATAGAGATAGGACTCTCGGCATTCTGTCCGGTTTGCCTGCCACTATGATTCAAGTGGGGATGATTGTATTCCTGTAATGCTCTCAGTCCCCATCAAGGTGGGTTTTGGCATACACTTGAGCCACTCTAATCATAGTGGTACCATCCCTTCTGGTAGGGTAGGGAGTGGACATTTGGGAAGCAGCTTCTCGCAAGTGTCAATTGGTGGAGGAATTAATTTCATGAAAGGATAATGGGTTCTCTTTTGGGAGGTCGTCAGACAGTCTAATTGTTTTTTTTTCTTTCCCCCAAACTTATTTCTTCCAATGAGTGAAATTAATGTTACTTGTCCCCTGGATTGAATGGCGAACCCCTGACACTGTTGACGACCTCCGCTAATTTAATTAGGGAAAATTCTGTTGATGAGGACCTCGGAACTAGGAAGGACCATTCTACTGATATTAAAAAATTGAGTAATTTGGGTAACACAAGGAAACTTCGAATCCTTCATGTTACCCACCCAAATTCCAATAGAGACAAACTATGGTAATATATATTTATATATATATATATTATATTATATTATATATATATATATATATATATATATATCTATATATATCTAGGAGGTGAAAAGAGGGGGAATGGCTAATAATATGTTTAAAGTGTTTTATATGATAGTAAAGCACATAGCTCTACTCACCTAGAGACAAGAGTGGTACTGCAAGTTCACATTGGAGAAAAGGTATTTGCTGAACAAGCAACTTGACTCAGAGATCGTTCCCCCGTTTGCGAGGCATGTACATTCGTTTGTATGCGTATTACAGGCCTACTGGTTCAGGGTACTGGTGGAAGACGCATTCTTTGTGCGATCGAGATAAGGTCAAGTGGTTGCTCCGAGTGTCGGGAGAAAATGCCCATCGAAAAGATGGGTCCGACTCATGGTTGATTAGAAACGGGATTCTCTAACCTGACAATTACGAGACAATCAATAAGACACT
Source organism: Macrobrachium nipponense (assembly GCF_015104395.2). Lineage (NCBI taxonomy): Eukaryota > Metazoa > Arthropoda > Malacostraca > Decapoda > Palaemonidae > Macrobrachium > Macrobrachium nipponense. The sequence continues at coordinate 65,601,645 of NC_087208.1, read as the reverse complement.
TTTGGGTTTGGGAGTGGAACCTTAGTCAAGGGGTAGAATGTTATCTTACTGGTTTTTCTTTACTGGGTAGGATTGTGGGTGTTTTATGCCATTATGACTTGTTAATCATTTTGTTCTTTGTTATAACCAATTGTTTTGGGAAATAAATAAATAGTATTTTTTATATTTACGCAGTCTTAATAAGCCTCGTGACATCTTACAGACCGGGCACCGTTGGCAACAGGTAAGAGTTCCCAGTTTGTGTAGTTTAGGGAATAAGGAGGGGATACAGTGGTAGTAGCCGGTAAAGGCTTTTTATATATCTTTCAAGCTGTAGGTACGCTCCTCGAAGGGACCTGGTGACCAGTTAGAAACATAGGGGTTTCGTCTTTTTTTTTTTGGTAGGAAAAGGGGTTATTAATCATGCCACAGGCAACTCAGGGTCATTACTGCTGATTCGACAGAGAGAAGCTGTTCCTCAGACTTCCTCTCCCAAGCCAAGTCAGTTTGATTTCTTGAGATTACGGAATAAAGGTGTTTAAAAAAAAACGTGCGGAGGAAAAGTTTAATTTTTGACATATTAAAGTGTTTCGCAGTTCGCGCATGTTTGCGGTGTATATGAATTAGGTTCACGATCATATGAAGACGTAAGTGTATTTTCGAGTTTTTTTTTTCTTTCTTATTTTTTTTTTCTTTTTATATTTTGTGGATTTTCTTTACCCTTTTGTTCTTGTTCATGTTCCTTGTATTTGTGTGGCGAACTTGCCTGAGTGGGATTTTTGCGGCGAGTCGCGCCAGAGAGAGAGAGAGAGAGAGGAAGAGAGAGAGAGAGAGAGAGAGAGAGAGAGAGAGAGGGGAGGGGGGGGGGAGTTGGCTTGGAAACATCTGGCATTATTTTTCTTTCCTGTCCCCTCCTCATTATTATTTTTTATTGTCATTTTCGTGGGGTTGATTTTGTGATTGGGGACGGGGCACGCTTACCTTTTTTGTTATCCATTATTGGGGGAAAATTTGTTGATTTTTCTTGATTGGGTTTAGTGTATATAAATACATTGATGTTATTGAGATCGGGGAAGTGTAGCGGAAAAAACAGCCTTGGGAAACAAGATAAAATGGCGGATGCTAAACCGACGACGCTACTACATCACGTGACGAACATTTCTGCGGGGGTCAGCCCGTTCAAGGGATTGTGGATGGCGCATTGTCACAGCCTGTAAATACCTTCTAGAAGGAGTTAATAACTATTTAGCGGGAAAAGAATATAGTAGACGATGTAGGAGGCATTCAGAGAGGTGAAAGCTTTGCTAGATTTCAATAAGGGAGACCTAAGTCATAGGTCAAGGATTTCCAATTTACAAAATGTCGTACCTGGACAGACTTGCAAGCATTTTTTGAAAACAGCTTATGGCTCAAAGGAACACGGAGATATGGTGAGAGACCTTGGAGGTCTCTATAAACTACGGAAAGGCACTAATAGCCTTGTAGAACATAGTTCAAAGCTGTTTGATGCAGTGGCAGATTGGGTAGGAAAATTGAAAACATCTAAATGGGTTACAGGGGATAATCTCCCTCTAAATAATGTTCATAACTAATCTATTTTTCCCTGCTCTTACACGAGGTACCCGATGCAATAGTGGATAGCTTTGATGAAAAGGTTGAGCCTACCCCAGACGAAGAATTACTTTATACCCAAATAGATAAACACAGGTCTAAAGTGTCCCACCGTAGATAGCACAATTTTTAACGGGACAAGTCCCGAGGGATAGAGTACAGAGAGACACAGAACTTTCTCCTCATCGTCTGTGTGCAAAAGTTGAGTATAACAAAAGATCGATCGATCAAAAGCAACAGCAGTTGCGTTGTTTCAACTGCAATAAACCAGGACATCCAAAGAAATTGTGTAGGGTTAAATATTGTGGAATGTGTAAAAGTACTGATCATTATTGGCAGTCTTGTCCGTCTCAGATCCGGAGAGATTGCGAGGCCTGCACCTCGAAGGTTCTGGTAATTATAATGTGAGAACTTCCCAGGCAGGTCAAACCAGAGGGCAAAGATCGGCGAAATTTTTGGAAGCCCGATCAACAAAAAGGGTACAGGTGATTGGTATATGCCATTGTGGTCTTGTGGGAGACGCCCCAGAGCCCAAGCCTATAGTCTATGGAACAGTAGGGGATGTGGATATCCGGTTTTTATAGACACCGGGGCATCATAAATCTAATGGACTATAATTTGTATCAATCCATGTTCTCCAATTACCCTTTGCAGCCCTCAACAGAGACGGAGCGTGATGTGCAAGCCCATAGATTAAACACCCTGGGTTGTGTTCAAATACAGTTTGCTCTCGGTGACAGAGTGTTAACAGAACCTTTTTTGGTAATAAAGGAATTGCCTTAGGTAATAAAATCTTGTTGGGTCATCCTGCTTGTAGAAGACACAAGATTTCGATCCATGCAGGTGCTAATGGGATAACAATCGGAAAATGGGTTAATCTGATACCATATGAGGACGTGAATAGAATGGAGGACATGGAGGTTATTGAAAGAGGAGAGGTGCTCGGTGGTATTGAATGGCGGTGATACGAGTGTAATGGGGAAAGGTAATGTTAAAACACACGTTGGTGATATGGGAGATGATTACGGGGGTTCTATCAGAGTTCATAGTGGTAAACAATGATACTAACAATGCTGGTGATTATACTAATATGGATGTTATTTCTGATACTAACAATGCTGGGGATAATACTGAGGGTGGTAATTTGTATGGGGCGGTGGCAGGGGAGATACTAACCACAAATATAGAGGTGTTTTATTTGAAGATATATGTTACTACCAGGTTCGAAAGATTATGGTAAAACAGTTAAATTGAAGGAAATGAGAAAACCCACAGATGTGTGTGTTATTGAAAACAACGAAAAAGCTCAGAGTTGTAGCATGGTATCGGTGAACAGTGTATCCAAGAATGGGGTTACGTGGGTGGACTATTAAACTGTAATGATACAGCTAGGAGATACCAGAAAAACACTATAGTGGATTTCCAAGATTGGAATTGTGATAGTGGTTCTGTGGCTATCGTAGAGGGGAAACCTGAGATTTCGGAGGCAGAAATACAATCAAGGAAACGAACATTCAGAGAACATTTGGCTAATGCGGATTATAGCGAAACACGTTGAAGTGATAAGCGGGCTCTTGGCAGAATTTGGGGATACGGTAGCCTTGCAAGGTGATAAATTGGGGTGTTGCTAATTGTGTTAGAGGCATAAGGTAAATTTGGAGAGCAACTCAAAACCTATTTATATTCCTCCATATCGCATACCCTTTTCAAAATCAGAGAACAGGTAGATAAGAGGTTAATAGATGGGAAGAAGAAGGAATCATTAGACCCAGTGTGTCTCCTTACAACTTTCCCTTGTTAGCGGTACCTAAGAAAGACGGTTTTCGGTCCGTGGGTATGCGTCGATTTTTAGATATTTAAATAGAGAAAACGATCCCTGACCGCATACCCAAGGTCGCGTGCATAACCAGATCTTTTGTCGACAAAGTTGGGGGACATAATATTTATAGCTCAATTGATTTGGCGCAAGGTTTCTTACAGGTCCCTCTCAGCGACAGTAGCAAGGAATACCGCTTTTTTCAGTGCCCAAGGGACACTACAGAATTTTACCGAATGCCTTTCGGTTGATCCGGCAGTCCGAATGACTTTTACCATGTTGGTGAACAAGTTTTCAGCGGGTTATTGGGCAAAAATGTTTTTGTGTATATGGATGACATCCTGATTTGCAATGGACACGATCGCGCAACACCTGGAAGTGCTTACAGAAGTACTTAGGAGGCTTTAGATTAGCGGGTTTGAAAATCAAGCTAGCCAAGTGCTCGTTCTTGAAAAAGCAGATCACATAATCTAAGGTCCGTCATATCAGAGAAAGGGGTATACAGAGTAAATGACGATAAAGTTACAAAGCAATAGCGAATTTCGCACCCCCAGATCAAAGAAGAAGTTAAGTCATTCCTGGGTATCGCCGGTTTCTTCAGGAGGTTCGTAAAGGGTTTTACAAACAAATAGCAGCTCCCTCCAACTGATGTGTTTGCGGGATGACGTTCAATTTCAATGGAAGGAACCCCAGGTGGAGAGTTTTCAGAAGCCTTAAAGTGCGCTAATGAATCCCCCGGTTTTGAAGTTTTCCAGATTTTAAGGAACCTTACTTAGTGACTGATGCAAGCCAGGAAGGTAGGAGGTGCATGCCTTATGCAAAAGTTTGATGGGAAATTTCATCCTATAGTCTTTTTATAGCAGGAAGTTCAGGACAAAAGGCAGGCAGCAACGAGAAGTCCATGGCCACCATAGATAAGGAAGCCTTTGCAATAGTGTCGAGCTTAGTTCATTTTTAAAATGTTACTGATGGGGAATAAAGTAGAAGTTCTTGACAGACCACAAAACCATTACTCGATCTTTTTAATAAACCCGATTTGTCTCCCAAAAGAGGCTCGGATGGTTTTTCTTAATCTATCAAGAGATTTTGATCCAAAGCTCAAATATATAGAGGGCAAATTTAATATTGTTGCTGATGCTTCTCAGCAGGCGTTTTCATGAATGCGGAAGGTTTGCCAAAGTCGCGCAGGTCACTTGCGAAGCCATACCATGGATATACCTCTCATAGAGCAAGGCAAGATGAAGACGAGGTTTTAGCAGATGCGAAAGCATTTCTGAGAGGGGAATTAGTCAAGAAACGTTATAGCTTGCCTTTTTCAGGTTTGGAGTTAGAAGGAAATCTGTTGTTTAGGAAAATTAAATATAAATTGAGAACCAGTGAAAGTAAAGGAGATATGACACAGATCGTAATTCCGAAAGTCCTAATTCCAGTGGTTTTAGATATAGTTCACTGCAGGTTCGGTAGTCCTCACTTGGGAATAGAAAAAAACATATGATGAGGTTCGGGCTAAATACATTGGAAAATATGGGTAAAGATTGTGGAAAAATTTCTAAGGAATTGTGAGGTGTGCAACGCATGTAAGCCTGCTAGGACAATGTCGTGCAAATTAGGATCATCCTATACCCAGTAGGCCTTTTCAGAGAATACATATGGTTGTCTTAGGGAATTTTTGTGAGTCTAGATAATCGAACAAGTACTTGCTAGTGATAAATAGATGAACTTACAATTATAGTAGAAATTTTCCCACTTAAGCATAAAACGGCTGAAGAAGTAGCCATAGCGTTTTTCAATGGTATCGTTTGCAGATATGGTTCACCCGAAGTTCTATTAACCAACAATGGGAGGGAATTTGTGAACAAAACCTTGGAGTGTTTAGTTGAAGTCATGGGGATACAGAAAGTAACAATTATTCCATACAGACCCAAGGCTAATGGGTTGTGGCGAACGAGCAAACAGGAAAGTGCTCGAAGCGCTCAGAAAAAAACTGTAGGTGGTAATGATAGAAATTGGGACAGATATATTACGTTGTTAGACATAGCATTAACACCATGGTTAGCGATTCAATTAAAATGTCCCCTTTTGGAAGCTTTTGTTTGGTTATCCAGCGCGAGGCACATTTGATTTGCTAACTACGCCTCACCAGGGGGAGGTATAACGGTTGAAGCGCTGAGTATCCACAGCGAGAGAGAGACACGCATGCCTCAGCCGTAATCTCGAGTCCACAACCAGAGATATGGTTCAGAAGAGTATTAGTAAATCATCTGATCCCAAGATCAATGTCGGTGATAAGGTATTTGATTTTTTAAAACTTAACGGGGGGTGAGAAATGAAGTTAAATTACAAACTAGGCCCGAAGTTTGAAGGTCCTTTTAAAGTCATTGAAGAGAAAATTGGAAAAAATAGGTTTGTAGTTTTTAAATGAACGAACAGGTCAGTCGAGGCTAACACATATCTCGAAATTGAAAAGAATTGGTTGTGGCAATTAATATATGATCGTGCAATTGCATTCATTTTTCTTTTTTTCCTTGTTATCTGTTTTTGTAATTTGATGACAGAATGGCTTCACATTTTTTTTCCTTCTCCTTTATTTCCTTCTAATGTTTTTTTCTCTTATTATATGTAAATCTGCGGCGTTTTGGCGTAAGATTTGGGGTTAATATTTTTCGGCAAATTTTTGCTTTAGCTGAGAAACGGGATGTCTTTTTTTGGCGTGGGGTAAGTAATTAAATAGAGGAATTATTTTTATCACCTGAGTGGTGTTATTATTAAGATGATGGTTTATGTATAATGAGATGGGTTCTGCGGAGTGTGCTTACGAAGTTTCAGTACTAAAAATTTTTTTGTTTTTTTTTTTGGAGTCACGAGTTTCTAGCGTCGCGAATCTGACAATATGTTTGCAATGCGAAGCACCCTGACATGTTCATAGGTGGGTTTCTTCTTTTTTGCTAAGTTTTCTGTAAGGAACTCCGGTTGCGAATCTTCCCTTTGGAATTGAATTTTACTCGGGGATTTGCACTGTTTTTCGGAGATGCTGATTATGGCATTTCACGAGAACGTGTCATGGAAGTGATTTTTTTCTGGTGGTCTTTTCTGGTCGATAGGGTTGCTGCGCTAGCAGATTCTGTAACGGTACACATTCCGTTTTGGGAAAAGATGTTGAATTATATATATGTTTTTTTTCTTTTCTTAACGTCGTCCGAGAAGATTAAACAACTGAGTTTTCTTTTTCTTTTCTATTATGTGTGCTGTGTAATGGGGAGGGGAAGGTTCACTTATTATTGTTGTATTATCTTATTTATTTATTTATTTTTTTTCTTTTCTTTTCCTTTCGACGAAAGAGATTGTTGCAATGAGGGTTAAGCTCTAAATAGTATTTTTTCTTTCAGATAGAAGATAATTTTTCAGGGTAATGTGAGTTGGATAGAAGGGGTGTTCGGCATTATATTTTATGGAGGCTAGTTATATAAACCATAAAGGGGTTTTTACTGTTATACTTTATGAGTTCTCTTTTGATAGTGTGTTGTCAGATAGGGCTTATTTGTGAGAATTCAGTAGTAAAGATTATATTTGGTTTAGCGAGGAATTTTTTTTTAATATTTGATTAGTAGATTGAATATATTAATTATGACGAATTTGTGGGGTAAAAACAAGACTTTAGTTATTTTATGACCATGTAGACCTTTTTGTAAATACGGAGACACACAATGACTTTGGAGAATTAAACAAACTCTACGTGAGGATGGCAGGGAGACTATACTTCGTTCTACAGTACCAGAGGTTGAAGTCAGTCTACACACTAATGGCATTTTTGTGGACGGCCTTGCAAGGATGAGATGACTTCGATATAATTTCTGGGATAAAATCAGGGGAGTCTACAGTCTTCGATGAGGCGGTGCGAGTAGCGCTTGCATAGAATAACGGGGTGGTGACCACGTTTACTTCAGTAGAAAACGTCGAATCTACAGTTCGCGACGGGAGGGTGTTGGATACACTCGACGGTCACAGACGCTGAATAATGGTGCGTGCTTGGAGTTGTTTCGAGTTGGGGTTTTACGTACTCGACCTGCGTCTACAACAATTCGCTCGTTCTACAGGGACCCCAGCTGTTGGACAGCTCCTGCAGGATTCTTATAGACTTCTTCATGGTACTTAGTCGGCGTGTCTACAACTCGTCAACCAAGGTGTTTTCACCGACACCTACATGGAAGCCATAAGGCGGTTCGAATCCCGCCTACAGTGGAGTCCGTTACAGTCCCGCCGCTCGAAGATAGTGGCGAAGATGAACCTTTTTTTTTGATGACCGTTATACTATACCCATAGTAATGATCATGTTAGGCGCTATACTGATCGCCATTTGTGTGCTTGGAGTTCTTAAACTTTTATGCATTCGACGAAGCACAAGTGCTTCCGGGTCAACGGAGGGTGGCTCTAAGTCATGTGGTAAATTAATACATTGTGCATTAGTTGCCGATATGGTGTGTGACGGGAGTGCCACTATTTTTTTCGTTTTTTTGAGCCGCCCTCTGGTTTTATATATTGTAAGACGCTTGTGTATCTAGTGGCTAGGCGGGAGCTAGCATGGGGTAGCCGAGCTCCTCTAGGAGGTGAAAAGAGGGGAATGGCTAATAATATAAAGTTTTAAAGTGTTTTATATGATAGTAAAGTCACATAGCTCTACTCGCCTAGAGACAAGAGGTGGTACACTGCAAGTTCACATTGGAGAAAAAGGTATTTGCTGAACAAGCAACTTGACTCAGAGATTGTTTCCCCCGTTTGCAAGGCATGTACATTCGTTTGTACGCGTATTACAGGCCTACTGGTTCAGGGTACTTGTGGAAGATGCATTCTTTGTGCGATCGAGATAAGGTCAAGTGGGTTGCTCCGGAGTGTCGGGAGAAAACGCCCATCGAAAAGATGGGTCCGACTCCATGGTTGATTAGGAATGGGATTCTCTATCCTGACAATTACGAGACAATCAATAAGACACTTTTGGGTTTGGGAGTGGAATCTTAGTCAAGGGGGTAGAATGTTCTTACTGGTTTCTTTATGGTAGATTTGGGTGTTTTATGCCATTATGACTTGTTAATCATTTTGTTTTTCTTTTGTTATAACCAATTGCTTTGGGAAATAAATAGTATTTTTTATATTTACGCAGTCTTAATAAGCCTCGTGACATCTTACAGACAGGGCACCGTTGGCAAACAGGTGAGAGTTCCCAGTTTGTGTAGTTTAGGGAATAAGGAGGTGATACATATACATATATATATATATATATATATATATATATATATATATATATATATATATAAATAAAGCATTTAAGTGTTATGGATGTATAAAAGAAATAAGAATAAAAACAAAACTTGAAGATACAAAATGGGATTCATGGATATCTTACAATAGTCATGACGAAGCATTTAATGCAGTAAGTAATATTAATAATACTAAAATTCAAAATAACTAAATAATTAATAAGGCTGCTCTTTGCGATAAGGTACCAAAGGATTTGGATGTTTTATAGACCTATGGACTGGTTTTGAACAAGATGCTGATTTAGCTATGCCTTCCTAGAGCAAGCCAAAACCACCAATGGCTTGTAGCTGAATCTAAGGGGGTTACGGGGACTATTTCAAAATATGCAAATTAATTCAGAGAAAAGTAGGAACTATTGCACCGGGAGATATATCTCGTTTTGGAAAAAATAGTTACCTTATCCATGCCAAATCATACACACAATCTGTAATACTATCCAACCTAAAAACAAGTGATGATGATATTAAGTTAGATGTCAAACCCCACCTAAATTTTAGCTACGGAAGGGGAGTAGTAGATACTGGCCATGTGCCCACTAAAATGTAATGGAAAGTACACAGAGTCCCTGGCACATCAAATGATATCCTTACTTTCCAGGATGCTGATGTACCTTCCATATTATTATTGAAAATGAAATTATTAAAGTTCAACCATTCAAGCAAAAGCCACTGCAATGCTTAAATTTGTTTTAAATTTGGGACACCCGTCAAAAGTCTGCAAAAATGAAAAACTGTGTGGTATTTGCTCCAAATCTTACCATGGAGAATGTGCACTTGAGGCCAGGTGTTTAAATTGCAACTCTAATCATAAATCCACTGACAGGAGCTGCAAGCTGTCTAAGTTGGAAGAAGGTGCCCATAACAAATCCAATTTAGAACATATAAGTGTGGGATATGCCAAAAGACTATTAAATAAATCAAATAGCTATGCAAAGGCATTAAAATCAAACCCACCTAGTACTGCCAATAGTTCTAGAAAAAGAAATATACCATCTAATGATGAAATGCTGCATGATGAGGTAAGCATATTGCCTTCTGAGGCTTTGCCACAGTGGATTAACAGTGGGGCATTGCCCATCTCCTTACAACCTTCGTCCCCCATTACAATAAGTAGTACAAACCTCTCTCATGACATGTCCTTGCCTGATTTGATGGAGGTT
>NC_087208.1:65563775-65591267 GCF_015104395.2 Macrobrachium nipponense | reverse complement strand
AAATTTCCTCCAACTTTATGGGGATACCTTCAAGGATCTGTGTACAAGCGCCGCTGACATAATTCAAAGGGCAAGTGATGTTGAGTCCTCGACCTTGGAGGCATATCGTCTCAGGCTAGAGTCTCAAATAAAGAAGTATGAAGAACTCTACTTTAAGTATACTTAGTTCAACTTGGAGAAGAAGGGTTCTCTGAGAAAGACCCTGATAGAACACAACTCACTGCAAAGTGGCGTCATGCCAACCAAGTCATCATGCAAAGCACTGAAGTTCTGGAGAAACTAAAATTCATTTGCATGGAAGCCAAACCCCAGAGTACTGCAATAGAGTTTAGACCATTGCATAAGGTTAAGTTGCCGTCTTTGTCACTACCAGAATTTGAAGGGATCGATGGAGAATGGCCCCCCTTTTGGAATGTTTTCGAGTCTAACGTTCACTCTCATCCAGACTTGAGAGCTGTTGACAAATTTAATTACCTGAAGGGATGTTTGAAGGGTGAAGCACTAGCTCTGATTAAAAATATCCTTGTCACGAATGAAAACAATATAGACGCCATTGACATGTTGAAGGAAACTTATGCTGATCCAGAGAAAATAACCTCATCTCTAATTTGTCAAGTAGCAGGCCTGCCTAAGCCTTCTGCAGATCTGGATTCACTACGTGGCTTCCAGGCTAAACTTGAACAATATGTTAAAGGCATAGATAGAAACAAACCTAATTCGGATCACTGTACCAGAGTACTTGGTCCTTTAGATTTCCAAAAACTACCTGGCAAGGGGAAAGAGCAAATCCAAAACAAGTGAGGGGACTACCCCTCACTCCTAGATATTAGAGAGGGGCTAGGAAAGATAATCCTGACCTTGTCCTCTTTGGATTTTGAACCCAGGGATAAGAATGAGGATCATTCCCATAGAAAACCCAAGCCTAACCAAAGTTCTAATAGACCAGGTAATCAGACCAAAACCCAGGTTAGTTCTTACACCCCCAAGAAACATGATGTCACTAATCTGAGCATTTCATGTTACTCTGGGTCAGCCTAATAAGACAGCTAGAACTCAAAGTTGTGTATTCTGTGATAGACCAGAACATAAAGCCTACCAGTGTGACAATTATAAGACCACGCAAGAATGCATTTCAAGACTTACCGCACAAAATCGTTGCTTGAAATACACTTCACCTAACCATAAGACAACAGATTGTCTTGTAAAGTTCCACAAATGTCTGTCATGTAAAACTGGACTACACCATTCAGCATTGTGCCCTGATTCCTCAACTGAAGTCTCTGCTGTGGACTATTGTGGAGACAATGACAGTGCTTAAAGTCACAAACAAGTGGAATTCTCCCTACCGCCTTAATGAAAGTGGTGTGCCTGCCCTCAGGCAACACAAAGGAACTTAGATCACTGTTTGATTTTGGGGCGCAACTCACCTTCATCACACAAGAGGCAGTGGAAGAGTGTAAACCTGAACGAGACAATCCTGTCCAACTGAGCATCAGTGGGTTCTGTTGGGTTCACAGCCAACAGAGGGACTAACTACTCTCTTCACATATTCTGTGATGCTAGTGAAATGGCCTATGGGGCTGCAGCCTATTTGATGGACCAACACGGGTGCAAACCTGGTTTTCTCCAAAGCAAGAGTCGCCTCTCTTAAAAAAGAAGAGCATACCACAACTTGAGCTGACTGCCAACTATAGTGCGATCAAAATAGCTGACTACCTCAGAACCATTTTCACTACCGATGGTGTCAAGATTACTGACAGTCATATGGTCTGACAGTAAAGTCACCCTACACTGCATTCAGAACAACAAATCTAAAAACGTCTATGTCTGCAACAGAGTGAATGAGATAAGTCAGGTCACTGAAGTGAGGTACCTATATGTACCTGGTGAAGACAACCCAGCAGACCTTGTCTCTAGAGGAATTTCCATGCGGCAGTTTATAAAAATTCAAATTTCGTTCTATGGCCCAAGTTGGCTCCCGAACCCAGAGATGTGGCCAGAACAGACAGAAGTATCTGCATGCCACCCACCTGAAACACCCGAAGAAGTTTTAACTACAGTTGTCAGTGAAGAAGCTACTTGTCCCATAGATATCCATAGGTTCGCTTCCCTTCCTAAACTCATAAGGATCACTAAGTTAGTAATTCAGTTCATTAGGCTCCTTAAGTGTACAATTAAGAATCGTAAAACTAAGAACTCGGGACCTGTAAACTCTGAAAATGTCGAAGTACAGAACTCTGAAGCATTACGAATTCTTATTGGCTTCACATAGATTCAGTACTTCCCAGAGGATATGTCATACCTCAACAAGAATTCCCACAAAATTCCAACCAGAGTTAAATGCCTAGGCTTGTTCCTGGATGAGAGCGGACTATTGAGATGCACTGGGAGACTACAAAATGCGGACCACCCTCCATATAGCTGTAAATTTCCTTTGACTGGACTTATAGTCATTCAAGCACATGAAAAGGTTCTTCATGCAGGCGTTCAAGACACAATTTGCAAGGCGAGAGAAGAATACTGGATACCAAGACTGAGACAGTGTGTCAAGAAGATGAAAACGTAGTGTCACCTATGTAACCGTCTGGAAGGACCTGCCTTGCACAGGCCTCCTCCGCCACCTCTACCAGCTTGCAGAGTGAACAGTCTCCGACTGGACAAATTCTTATCTGCAATCCAGCCACTAAAGAAATGGACAAGGTTTACATAGTCGTGTTCACTTGTACCTCAATACGAGCTTGTCACCTGGAAGTGGTAGAAGACTTAACCAGTACTGCTTTTCTCAATTCCTTTAGGCGATTCACTGCTGGAAGATCTTGCCCTCGTCGAATGATTTCTGACAACGCTACTAATTTCAAGATTGGCTCTTCCTTGATTCAGTCTTTGTATGATGACTCTGACGTACAGTTCACACTGACTAGGGAAAATTGTAAATGGACATTCATCACACCTAGGGCACCCCATCAAGGAGGCTTCTATGAGAGGATGGTTGGCAGTGTCAAATCAGTACTAAAGAAAGCTATATTCAAGAAGAGGATTAATTCTGACGAACTGAATACCATTATCACCAAGATAGAGCGTCGTATTAACAATAGACCTCTTATATATGTGGATGCTACATCTCCAGATACCATCGATGCCCTTACCCCTTTTCACTTGTTGTATGGCTACCGGTTAAACTCGTTACCCACTACCATAGACCCGGACTATCTGAATGACCCAGATTTTGAGCTTGACCACAAACAATGTAATGAGAGGTTCAAATATGTATCTCAGGTAATACATGCATTCCAAGAACAGTGGGAGAAGGAATACTTGCAGTCCCTAAGAGATAGACACTATTTCAACAGGGATCCAACCCAGCCGTTCCAAACTAGGATTAAAGTAGGTGATGTGTGCTAGTACATAACGACACCCCTCGTTGCATGTGGAAATTGGCAAGGGTCATTCAGCTGATGCCCAGCTATGATGGACTGGTCAGAGTTGTGAAGCTACAGACCAGCAATGGAGATACAACTAGGTCAGTTAACAAACTTTACCTGCTGTAGGTCTCTAAACCAGAGGATGTGTTTACTGTAGATGCTGCGGAGCAAAATTTAGGGGACAGTCAAAATTCTGAAGGCTATCAAGCAGAAGAGGAGAGACCGAAGAGAAGAGCCACCACCAACTCGAGGCGATTCTTACAGCAGTTGATTAATGATGAAGCTGTTTAACCTAACACAAAACTGTGTGTTTGTGTTATACTCCCCCCGGGAGGATGTTGTAAATTTATATTGTACATATCCATTTTCTAACTTTAATAAAGTCACTGCTAAGAGCTACAAATAACTATACCCCATTTTCGTTAGTATTAGTTCTGCAGAAATTCTAATATTATATTTTGAATAATAAGATTAATTTTACTTAACATTTAAAATATTTGATAGATAGATTTAATAAATAGGTTTAACTGTCCTTTCAAATAATCAAGAAATGATTTGGTTGATTTAGGGAGTGATAAGAACCATTGACCTGGCATAGGCTTTTTTTGGGGGTTAGCGATAGGCCGAGAGCGGGTTTTGGAGTCCTAGTTCAAACAGACAGCATGGTAGACGTATGACAACTTGTTTCGTAAACTTCGTCTTGAGTTTAATTTACGTATTGTAGGGTTTTAGAGATTAATAACCCTTAAGATAATTGGTTTATGATATCTCCTTTCCTGTTTGTACCTATCCTAACCCATATCGTATCCGAATCCTTATCTGCAACCAAACTTTGAAACGGCCATTCATACTAAACTGTCATCGGAATTTCGGAAAGAGTCGGTAAGTAGAATAACATTTTTTATCAAGTACCCATTTATTTCCACGAATATAATTAGAGGTCGCTGGATTTGCTGATTAAATATATATGATTTGTTTTTTAGTTTAGGAGTGAATTAAGAGGTGTGTCCAAACTGGGCTAACTTAAAGGTAGGTCAAAATACCAATTTTCCACAAAGGCTAGGACGCCATGATTGGACGGCTGATTTGAGCCAACGGTCATTCATTAGGAAGCGGTTTCGTCTATTAACGTTTAACTTAACTTAATGCACTGTTTTCTTTACCTTAACTAAATTTCGAGCCCTTTTATGTAGTTAGGCTATTGTAATATTGGAGTTTGTGAGAATTAATTAGGCATAGACTCAGATTGTACAATTTTTCAGGGGTTTATATGATTACATGGGCGTGGTAGAAAATTTAGTCAAAATTAGGTCTGTCTGTTTACATAGCATTACTATTTGGGATTAGTTTACCTTAATTTTACTTTAACTGGGTCGAAACTTAATTGCATTCCGGGACCAAACTGAACTGCCCTGGGAATTTTATGGCCTTAGTCTAATTTATTCATAGTCCGCATTAGATTAATTGCATTTATCTAACTTACTCTTATCTGAATTCAACTAGCCTACATCGTCTAAACAGTTTTTCAGATATAATGTAGAATGCAAATAAGAATCTAAAATATATTTCAATAAAATTAATACTAATTCGATGTAATAAAGGATACATCTGACGGATACATGTGAAAAAGCAGAGAGCAATAAGAACCATTATTATGAAGAATGCATTCGGATTCCCGAAGGAGTTTCGTGTTTTGTAGCAGTCATATCCAAACGGAAGGAAAACGGGGAGGTCTTTTGTTCGTTTTCAGTTCCAAATAAAATCCACTATGATATCATGTCCGTTTCCTATCTCTGAAAGGGAAGGTGATATTCGTACGTATTTTTTTCCGTAATTTTTTTTCCTTAATTTTTTTTTCGGTAATTTTTTTTTCTTTTTTTTTGTTACTTTGGACGCCGTGTTGATACCCGACCAATATTATTATTGGACTGGATTTAGGACTTGCGTAGATCATAGATAGGCAGCCTTCTTGTAAATTCCCCAGTTTATACAGCAAGTGTATCACTACCTCCTCCTAAGCGGGTACTGTTTGGTGTATGGTTATAATGCTCAAATATCAGTAACAATTCCGGTGTGTGAAAAGAAACTATGCTAAAATCCGGATATAAAGCGGATAGTAGTGTACGCTGTTCTTGGTCAGACAATTGTTTAATTCTTTCTAGGATGTTGACTTTGAAATCGAAAATACGCCAGTTCATACTTCATAGAATTCATTCTCGACACTCTCCACATAGTCCCTCTGGTATGCTATCAAAAGATTTTTCCACATGCACCCTTTTCCCATTTTCGCATACACATAAACACATGCACACAGTAATATATATATACATATATATATATATATATATATATATATATATATATATACTATATATATATATATATATATATATATATATACATATATATATATATATATATATATATATATATATATATCTATATATATCAATATATATATAATATATATTATATATATATGTATATATATAGATCGTGAATTATTTTATATATATGCATATATATAATAAACTGTAAACACACACACACACACACACATATATATATATATATATATATATATATATATATATATATATATATAGATAGATAGATAGATAGATAGATAGATAGATAGATAGATAGATAGATAGATACCAATTGTAAAGTCGTTAGAGTTGATCTGAAGATAAGAAAGGTAAATATGGTTGGTTTGAGTCTACGTAGTTCTGCGAATGCAACACATACCATCAAAAGGTTTCAAAAGCAAACTTGCAAAACTACACCATACTCTGCATACATGATTAACGAACCATGAATCATTTTCACATAAAAAATTTGTTTGAAGATCAGTAAGCGCCCCAGTGGCGTGGTTGGTTTGGTGTTTGCTTCTCACCTCGGTGGTCGCGGGTTCGATTCTCGGCCATTCCACTGAGGAGTGAGAGATGTGTATTTCTGGTGATAGAAGTTCGCTCTCAACGTGGTTCGGAAGTCACGTAAAGCCGTTGGTCCCGTTGCTGAATAACCACTGGTTCCATGCAACGTAAAAACGCCATACAAACAAAAATCTGCTGATCAGTATTCATGTCATCGTTTACAAACCGCTGATCAACGGAATCTGTATAGTGGTGGTGGCCTGGCGATAAGAGGACATTCGGGGAGCTGGTGAAACGGCGTCAGGTCGTACGCCTTGTAACGCAAATCGGAAGAACTGCTTTCGGTGTCCCCCGTCACGAGAAGTTATGTAACACGGAGAAAATGGCCTGTTTAGCGGTAACTCGAGAGGAATTGTTTTCAAACAATCTCTCACGTCACTTTCAGTTTCTGCAAACACGTTCTTGTGCGACTGATTTCAACCGAAGCTGTCATGAGAATCCAGGTAGGTTCATGTTCGTAGGAGCTCTTAAATTTATAGTTGTGCGTAACTGTAGGAACACTTGTACGTTCATGAATTATCATGTAGGTAAAGGTTTCTATTATACTTGCAGTGTTTTATTGTCGCTCAGATACCAAATTTGTATGCTACAAACAGATTATTAAGTTGTTCAAATAATCTCCGTGTCTCCATGCCGTGTTTTTTTTTTTTTTTATGTAAAATGGGTCTGAAAGCACTTTGACACAGCCACAGGGAGGCTGTTACGTTGGGGTTTTCAATGAACGTGGGAGATTCTTTCAATATGTTGGAAAGAATTTTCATCCCATTGTGTTAAGGAATACATAGTTGGTTGATATATATATATATATATATATATATATATATATATATATATATATATATATATATATATATATATATATATATGTATATAATATATATTATATATATATATATATTAAGTTCGACAATTGCAAAGGCTTCCTTATCTATGGTGGCCATGGACTTCTCGTTGCTGCCTTTTGTCCTGAACTTCCTGCTATAAAAAGCTATAGGATGAATTTTCCCATCAAACTTTTGCATAAGGCATGCACCTATACCTTCCTGGCTTGCATCAGTCACTAATGTAAAAGGTTCCTTAAAATCTGGAAACTTCAAAACCTGGGGATTCATAGCGCATCTTTAAACTTTTGAAAACTCTTCCGCCTGGGGGTTCCTTCCATTGAAATTGAACGTCTTCCCGCAACACATCAGTTAGGGGCTGCTATGTTAGAAAACCCTTTTACGAACCTCCTGAAGAAACCGGCGATACCCAGGAATGACTTAATCTCTTTCTTTGATCTGGGGTGCGAAAATTCGCTATTGTTTTGACTTTTATCGTCATTTACTCTAACCCCTTCCTTAGATATGACGTGACCTAGATATGTGATCTGCTTTTTCAAGAACGAGCACTTGGCTAGCTTGATTTTCAACCCCGCTAATGTAAGCCTCCTAAGTACTTCTGTAAGCACTTCCAGGTGTTGCGCGATCGTGTCCGTTGCGTAGGCAGGATGTCATCCATATATACAAAACATTTTTGGCTCCCAATAACCCGTGCAAAACTGTGTTCACCAACCTGGTAAAAGTCATCGGACTGCCCGATAAACCGAAAGGCATTCGCGTAAATTCATAGTGTCCCTTGGGCACTGAAAAGGCGGTATATTCCTTGCTACTCTCGCTGAGAGGGACCTGTAAGAAACCTTGCGCCAAATCAATTGAGCTTTAAATATTCTGTCCCCCAATTTCGACAAAAAGATCTGGTATGCACGCGACTGGGTAGCGGTCAGGGATCGTTTTCTCATTTAAACGTCTAAAATCGACGCATACACGGACCGAACCGTCTTTCTTAGGTACCGCTAACAAGGGAAAGTTGTAAGGAGACACACTGGGTCTAATGATTCCTTCTTCTTCCCATCTATTAACCTCTTTCTCTACCTGTTCTCTGATTTTGAAAGGTATGCGATATGCAGGATTATAAATAGGTTTTGAGTTGCTCTCCAAATTTACCTTATGCTCTAACACATTAGTCAACCCCAATTTATCACCTTGCAAGGCTACCGTATCCCTAAATTCTGCCAAGAGCCCGCTTATCGCTTCAACGTGTTCGCTATAATCCGCATTAGCCAAATGTTCTCTGAATGTTTATTTTGTTTCCTTGATTGTATTTCTGCTCCGAAAACTCAGGTTTCCCTCTACAATATCCACAGAACCACATCACAATTCCAATGCTTGGGAAATCCACTATATATGTGATTTTTTGGTATCTCCTAGCTGTATCATTACATTTTAATAGCTCCACCCACGTAACCCCATTCTTGGATACACTGTTCACCGATACCGTGCTAACAACTCCTCTGAGCTTTTCGCTGTTTTCAATAACACACACATCTGTGGGTTTTCTCATTTCCTTTGAACCTGGTAGTAACATAATATCTTCAAATAAAACACCTCTATATTTGTGGTTAGTATCTCTCCTTGCCACCGCCCCATACAAATTACCACCCTCAGTTTTATCCCCAGCATTGTTAGTATCAGAAATAACATCCATATTAGTATCATCACCAGCATTGTTAGTATCATTGTTACCACTATGAACTATGATAGAACCCCCGTAATCATCTCCCATATCACCAACGTGTGTTTCAACATTACGTTTCCCCATAACACTCATATCACCGCCATTAATACCACCGAGCACCTCTCCTCTTTCAATAACCTCCATGTCCTCCATTCTATTCACGTCCTCATATGGTATGAGATAAACCCCATTTTTCCGATTGTTATCCCATTAGCACCGCATGGATCGAAATCTTGTGTCTTCTACAAGCAGGATGACCCATCAAGATTTATTACCTAAGGCAATTCCTTTTATTACCAAAAAAGGTTTTGTTAACACTCTGTCACCGAGAGCAACTGTATTTGAACACAACCCGGGAGGGTCTAATCTATGGCTTGCACATCACACACCGTCTCCGTTGAGGGCTGCAAAGGGTAATTGGAGAACATGGATTGATACAAAATTATAGTCCATTAGATTTATTGATGCCCGGTGTCTATAAAAACCGGGATATCCACATCCCCTACTGTTCCATAGACTATAAGCTTGGGCTCTGGGGCGTCGCCACGAGACCACAATGGCATATACCAATCACCTGTACCCTTTTTGTTGATCGGGCTTCCAAAAATTTCGCCGATCCCTTTGCCCTCTGGTTTGACCTGCCTGGGAAGTTCTCACATTATAATTACCAGAACCTTGAGGTGCAGGCCTCGCATCTCTCCGTATCTGAGACAGACAAGACTGCCAATAATGATCAGTACTTTTACACATTCCACAATATTTAACCCTACACAATTTCTTTGGATGTCCTGGTTTATTGCAGTTGAAACAACGCAACTGCTGTTGCTTTTGATCGATCGATCTTTTGTTATACTCAACTTTTGCACACAGACGATGAGGAGAAAGTTCCGTGTCTCTCTGTACTCTATCCCTCGGGCGGCCTGTTTCGTAAAAATTGTGCTATCCTGCGGTGGGACATTTAGACCTGTTTATCTATTTGGATATAAAGTAATTCTTCGTCTGAGGATAGGCTCAAACCTTTTCATCAAAGCTATCCACTATTGCATCGGGTACCTCGTGTAGGAGCAGGGAAATATAGATCAGTTTATGAACATTATTTAGAGGGAGATTATCCCCTGTAACCCATTTAGATGTTTTCAATTTTCCTACCCAATCTGCCACTGCATTCAATAAAAGAGCTTTGAACTATGTTTTCTACATAGGCTTATTTGTGGCCCTATTTCCGCATGTTTTGATAGAGACCTCGAAGGTCTCTCACCATATCTCCGTGTTCCTTTGAGCCATATGCTGTTTTCAAAAATGCTTGCAAGTCTGTCCAGGTACGACATTTTGTAAATTGGCAACTCCTTGACCTATGACTGAGGTCTCCCTTATTGAAATCTAGCAAAGCGTTCGCCTTTCTGAATGCCTCTAAATCGTCTACTATATTCTTTCCCGCTAAATAGTTATTAACTCCTTCTATGAAGATATTTACAGGCTGTGACAATGCGCCATCCACAATCCCTTTGAACGGGCTGACCCCCGCAGAAATGTTCGTCACGTGATGTAGTAGTGTCGTCGGTTTAGCATCCGCCATTTTATCTTGTTTCCCAAGGCTGTTTTTTCCGCTACACTTCCCCGATCTCAATAACATCAATGTATTATATACACTAAAACCCAATCAAGAAAAATCAACAGAAATTTTTTACCCCCAATAATGGATAACAACAAAAGGTAAGCGTGCCCCGTCCCCAATCACAAAATCAACCCCACGAAAATGACAATAAAAAAATAATAATAAGGAGGGGATAGGAAAAGAAAAAGAACGCCAGATGTTTCCGAGCCAACTCGCCCCTCTCTCTCTCTCTCTCTCTCTGGCGCGACTCGCCGCAAAAATCCCACTCAGGCAAGTTCGCCACACGCAAATACAAGGAACATGAACAAGAACAAAGGGGTAAAGAAAATCCACAAAAAATAAAAAGAGAAAAAAAAATAAGAAAGAAAAAAAAACTCCAAAATACACTTATGTCTTCTTATGATCGTGAACCGAATTCATATACACCGCAAACATGCGCGAACTGCGAAACACTTTAATATGTCGAAAATTAAACTTTTCCTCCACACGTTTTTTTTAAACACCTTTATTCCGTAATCTCAAGAAATTGAAACTGACTTGGCTTGGGAGAGGAATGAGGAAGTCTGAGGAACAGCTTCTCTCTGTCGAATCAGCAGTAATGACCCTGAGTTGCCTGTGACATGATTAATAACCCCTTTTCCTACCAAAAAAAAAAAAGACGAAACCCCCTATTTCTAACTGGTCACCAGTCCCTTCGGAGCGTACCTACAGCTTGAAAAATATATAAAAAAAAGCCTTTACCGCTTGCTACCACTGTATTTCCCCTCCTTATTCCCTAAACTACACAAACTGGGAACTCTTACCTGTTGCCAACGGTGCCCTGTCTGTAAGATGTCACAAGGCTTATTAAGACTGCGTAAATATAAAAAAATACTATTTATTTCACAAAGCAATTGGTTATAACAAAGAATAAAATGATTAACAAGTCATAATGGCATAAACACCCAAATCTACCCATAAGAAACCAGTAAGATAACATTCTACCCTCCTGACTAAGGTACACTCTCAAACCCCAAAAAGTCATATTGTCTCGTATTAGTCAGGTTAGAGATTCCCGTTTCTAATCAATCATGGAATCGGACCCATCTGTAATAAAGATAATAGGTATATAGACATCCCCACGTCACTCTTTTCAGAGTATTTATGTAAAGAGAGTATTTTCACACTTCTCTCTCTTTTTCCAAAAGGTAACAGTTTTTCTAAGTTTTTATAGAATGTGTCCTACCTTTTCGATGGGCGTTTTTCTCCCGACACTCGGAGCAACCACTTGACCTTATCTCGATCGCACAAAGAATGCGTCTTCCACAAGTACCCTGAACCAGTAGGTCTGTAATACGCGTACAAACGAATGTACATGCCTCGCAAACGGGGGAACGATCTCTGAGTCAAGTTGCTTGTTCAGCAAATACTTTTCTTTTTCTCCAATGTAACTTGCAGTGTACCACCTCTTGTCTCTAGGCGAGTAGAGCTATGTGACTTTACCATCATATAAAACACTTTAAACATATTATTAGCCATTCCCCCTCTTTTCACCTCCTAGATATTATAATATATATATATATATATATATATATATATATATATATATATATATATATATATATATATATATATATATATATATATATATATATATATATATATATATATATATATATATATATATATATATATATATATATATATATATATATATATATATATATATATATATATATATATATATATATATATATTTATATATATATATATATATATATATATATAGTATATATATATATATATATATATATATATATATATATATATATATATATATGAATAACTTGATCATGAGTTTATAAAACATGATACTACGTTTAACTAAAGGTGATGGCATGCAGGAAAATGAAAAGACGAGATTGCCAAGATCTTTCGGTCTACACGACCTTTTACTTGTGCTTCAAGTAAAGGGTCGTGTACACCGAAAGATCTTGGCAATCTCGTCTTTTCATTATCCTCCGTGTCATCACCTTTATATATATGTATATATATATACATATATATATATATATATATATATATATATATATATATATATATATAAAACCCCCCTTTGACAAAACTACACAAAATGACAACCCTTACCTGTTGGCAGCAGGTGCCCTCTCTCTGCAAGCATTGTCACTAGGCTAATAAGCTCACATAAATACAAAAATATGCTATTTATAGCCCGAAGCAGATGAACATAAAATAGAACAAAATGATTAATAAGTCATGGTTATAAAAAACCCAAGTCTGCCCCACAAGAACTATAAATTATCATTCCACTCCCCTGGATTAGTCTAAGTAATTACTCCAAGTCTCAAAATGTCAACTGCTACATTGTAATAGTCAGGTTTAGAGAATACCGTTTTCTAGAACCATGATATGGAACCCATCTGTAACAAGAGACATTTATAATATTCCCTATTAAACAATATTAAATAAAGGTATACACTGCACACTTCTCTCTTTTCAAAGGCAACTGTTCTAAGTCATTTAAATATGTGCCATACCTTGAGATGGGCTTTCCTCAACACCTGGTGTCCTTCTCGACTGTCTTTCTTCTTATCTCAAAGGAATGTGTCTTTCCCTCAAGTACCTCGAACGGCCAGACCTGTTATGCACGTACAAAAAACAAATGTACATACCTACCACGCCTCAAAACCCCCCATGGCAACAGAACAGACAACCACCAGCCCAAAATGCACACATATCAGATTCCTTCGTTCAGGAAGGCTATCTCTACGGTGCTCTCTGGGTGCATCTTGTTTCCAAGCGAGGGAAGCTGATACAACATGTAATTCACTAACACTAGCCTATAAATATATATATATATATATATATATATATATATATATATAATATATATATATATTGTTACGTATGAGCCCGGCCTTGAAAGAGGCTCCGATACGTAAACAGAAATAGTTGAGGGAAAACAAAGTGAATTGCTTGAACTTACCATAAAAAAGGATTTAAAGTGAACATTTACTCTAGAGGAAAGGTCGCCAGAAACTCAGCTAATTACTTTACAGCTATTTATTTACAAGAGGCTGCTTAACAGCCATGGTTAAGTAAATGCAACTGGTCCCCACATGGACTAATAATATCTCTCAAGTGAATGATTGCTGGCGCAAAATGAAATTCACGTAATAAAGCTGGTTTCGAAGTCTTGCGGTAATGCAACACTTGCGGGCGGACAGACTTGACACGTGACTCAGGGAATGTGGAAAAGGATCCCAGATTAGACAAGATAAAAGAAAAAGGACTTCTTGCACAAGTTACGATTATTCAGTTCTCTAACACTGGGGCAAAGGAACTCTAATGTTTCACTGAGGTATGCACTGAAGACTTAGTCTTTAACAAGTCACAAGGGGAAGCACGTGGCCCGATGAGGACAAAGGGCTTTTGATGTAGGAGGGATAAAGGTGAGACTTGAAAATGAAATTAGCAAGAGTCGTATGGTAGTAAAAGGTGCTGGTTTGGAGTTTACACTTTAGACGTACCTGGATGCCATGTTCAGTGTGGACCTTTGTAGAAAATGTGGCGTCCGGCTTTGTCTCAGGTCTGGGTCTCTTGGCGCGCCAGTATGCCGTTAGGCTTAAGTGTGGGAGGCTGGCTGGCTGGACATCCGTCCGAGGTCACGACTGCAGTCGACTGAGAGAGATACTGGTTCTCTCGGAATCACGGGGCTTCCATATACCGCCTCGGGCACTGCCTGAAAGTGATAAACAACCAGCCAGCAAATTGGGAAGGAAAATAGGTCTTATTGTAGAGGTCCCTAAAATCCATCTCAAGTCCTAGCTACTCTTGTGACTTGCCTATCTTACCATAAGCTTCCGTCAGACCAGAAATTCCTTCCTACGACGTGCTCTTTCCCAAAATCAGTTGCTTTAGGAGAAGGCATGGCTGCTTCTTTTATAACTACAATTAATTAAAACTACTGGGAAGGAGAGGCGTTCAATAAATGTAGCAGCTCCCCCTATTAAGAAGGCATTCACTCCCTTTCGGGCGTGAAGGCCTTGGCTTAAATAAGTTGATTGTCTCGACTACCCAGTTCTCCTACTCTAACTGAAGTTTTTTTGAGCAGCGATACAGCCAACTACAGTGGCCTACCTAACTTATAGGTGGAGATGCTAAGCGTACTAACTTAATGGAGTAATGTAGTCTAGCCTAAGTGATAACTACGGGTTGTCTGTGACGACAGTCTACTCTACCCCTAGATAAGGTTACTTGAGCATTCTACTTGTTACTACCCTAATGCCCTGGTACTAAATCATTAGCCTAACCTACTCATTACAGTTAATTGGAGACGCAATCATTCCAGAGTGTGGTATGCACAGCAGTAATGTGTCGCCAGAATTGTTAAAATACATGAGGTGAGGTAATGATGCGTGAGGATGATGAGTGGTTAGTGGAGTGCCAGGATGGAAATGCAATGAGGTAATTATGACATTTACATGAGTGTTAGTATCACAATTTCTAGGGGTTAGAGGGTTAGTTTACTGGCAGAGATCAGGCTGGCTACCTTCTCTGGGTAGGTGCCAGGATCACTCTGCAAATGAATGTGACACTGTACCTCGGGCACAGGTGCCAAGGAGAGCATGCGGCTCTTTGGTTAGCGTGTTAATGAGTTGTTACGTCCCTTCTTCTTCTTCTTATTCCTCCAGGGCCTGGCTATAACAGTCCTAGGAGTAGACGGAGGCACCGACTCTGGGGTAAGGCCAGAAACACCGTCAGGAGCAGAGGCAGTGGTAGCCTGAGGGATTTCAGGAGAACACCCTACTTCGGTATCTGCAGCAACCGTCGTAGAGGTGGAAACTACTGCAGGGGAGGCCCTCACTCCGGCTGCTGTGACAACCGTCGTAAGGGGAAAACTCCAGGCTGACTCCTGGTCGGGCAGTTCCTGGTTGTCCAGAGGAGGTGAGAATGTGATATCTGCCGGAGGTTCATCCTCGGGCGACAGAGGTGCGGCCGAAGAAGAATTATGGGCTGGAGATTGACCATGGGCTGCGGTAAGCTCCATGCCTGTTGGAGGATCTCCTGCAGGAGGATCCTTGATAAGGTTAGGCGCCGGCGCTAGCTCGGGGCCAGGCGCAGAGGTCAAGTTCTGTGGTGGCTCTACGTCCAGGCTGGACGAAGCTTGGCACTGCTCAGTGCTGCCAAGTGGCACTGGCAGAGAGTTGAGGTCGGCTGGACCTGTGACGGGTACCGGAGGTGCAATACCTCTCAGCGTGCCCTTGGTAATGGGAGACAGAGGCTCTTGTGGAAGGCTAAGCCTTGTGGAAAATGGACAGTGTCCGCTGCTGGTAGTCGGCTAGGGCACCTAGGACAATTTGTGGAGTGCCCTAGTACGTTGCAGGTTTTGCAACGGAACTGTGAATGGTCAATCTCCCTCCTTGGTAACGGGGGAGACTGTTGGTGGACGTACCTCCTGGAGGAAGTAGAATTTTGATGACTCCTTGCTTTGGAGTGATTTGACGTGGTGGGGTTAGGACCCCTAGGCTTTTGGAAATGAGAGGGAGACTTCATGTCTTGCCCTAGGAGGAGGTTGTAACCTCCTGGAATGTAGCTTGCAACTGCAAGAGTACATACCTTGGAGAAACTAGGTCTGGTGACCCTCAATTGGACGGTAGGAAGGATCAGCTTGATACGGTTGATACCTTCAATGGTGATCAGTTGACGTCTGTCAATATTAGCCCCTCGGGGGATTCGGTCTTCCCGTATCAGGGAGATTTGAGCGCCAGAGTCGAAGTAGGCTCTGACGTGGCTTGGCTGATAATGACTTTGGAGGGGTGCGACGGTTATAGGGCCCTTAGCCGGGGGTCCTAGTGAAGAAGGATTGGTAATTGCCATTGCGATAGCGGGAATATTGTGGTTTGCGCACCCTCCGTAGTTGGCAGACATGTGACCCTTGCGGCCACAGTCACGGCAGAACTTGTTCCAGAACCTCTTCCGTGGTACTGGACGGTAATGCCGAGATGGCCCCACAGGTTGCGAATCTGTGGAGTCACCAAGGCTGGCAGGGTGCTTTGGCACAGGTGAAGAGTCCTCTGTTGAATCACCCTCAGAAACAAGTCCGGGGTTAACTGGTGGGCTTACCTCTTCCAAAAGGGAGGAGGTAGGCGGTGAAATGGTAAGAGGCTGGCAGGATGCGGCCGGAATTTCTATCTCGGGCACTGGATCAGGACCAGGCTCACAAATAGAAAAGATGTCAGGCTGACCAGAGACGGTGGGACTAAGAGAGACAGTGGGTGCAGGGCTGGAAGCTGGCAGAGTGGCTGGAGCTAAAATACTCTCCTTACGGGCCTTCTCCTGCTTGATTTCGAGTTCCTTGAGAGCTAGCTCATGCTTTCTCTCTTCTTCACTTGCCTTCCTTTCTGCTTCTCTGGCTTTTCTCTTGTTTTCTCTTTCTTCCCTTTCTTGTAGGCGTGCGGCATCCTGCTGCGCCTTCATCCACTGGTCAAGTGCTGGTCCAGTGTAACCGGCCTCCTTGCCCAGAATCATGAGGGCTTGGAGCTTCTCTAGCTCTATGGCAAAGAAGTTGCGGGAAGCAGGGGAAGACATTTCCCTTAGGCTGCAGTAGAGGCTCTGATGAAAATGAAAATAATGGCCAGGAAGGGTACTGAATGGAATAGGAGTGCCTACTGGGTAAAGGGGCACTCACTTGGAAATATATTCTGCGACGTGGTAGAGAAAAAAAATCTGAAAAGACTGGGTGCTCTGTGGCACTTGGGAAGTGTCCCGTAAGTTGGTGGCACTTCTGGAATGGCACCTTCTGATGAGGTGAGACAATCAAATAGTGTGTGCGGCGTACGTCACACTTAAGGGCGTTCCCAACTTGGGAGACGCTGGAATGGGCTACCTGTAGGTCCAATACAGGTGCACGGCACTTTCTGGAGGCGTTCCTTTTGGGACAGCACTAGTAGTGCTGTTGTTGCGGCACTTCAGGAGGCGTTCCCTTGATTGGGTGATCCGGGATAGCGGATTCACTAATGGATTGGGCGTTCCGTAAGGACGGACATGCAGGTTTGACAGCACTTAGGGCTGGTATTGCGGCACTTTCGGGAGGCGTTCCCTTGTTGAGTGTTCCGAAGGATCACTGACCCTTGTACATGGACACACTAGTTACTTGGGCGTTCCGTAAGGACGGACACGCAGGTAGAATGGCTACCTGTACGGCCTGTACAGGTGCAATGGCACTTATGAAGAGGCGTTCCTTTTGGACAGCACTAGTAGTGCTGGTATTGCGGCACTTCATGCAGTATACTTAAATATACTGAAGAGAAATGGTACTCTGTTCGGGGCAGAGTGTAATAGTGGAGGAGAGAAAGTAAAAGGTGGGAGTACTTCAGCAGCCAGTCGATGGACAGTGTCAAGAATTAGTGGCACTGTAAAATGGTAAGACCTGACGTGCACTGGTGGTGGCCAGTCCTAGACTGGTAGGCTTCCTTGTCTGGAAGTAATGAATTTGCGTGGCACACTGTGCGGTTTGTGCTTGTGGTATACGCAAGTCTTTTGGGATACAGAAATGAAAAGACCACTCGGGCAACGACAGGTGATGGTAATTTGAAAATGCTCAGTCTTTTGCTGAAGTACTCGATAATTGAAATAAATGATTGCAAAACTGCAAGGGACACAGGCGCGTACGTATCACGCTCAGTGTAAATGAAAGACACAAGAGACTAAAACAATGTTAATTCTGCATGCGTATAAGAAATGGACGTAGTACTCTTGGCTTCGTGAATAATAGGTTCTCTCTCTCTCTCTCGGAGTGGGTGAAAATGATATATGAATGAACTCCCTCGTATTTAATTGAACTAATACTTTTAGTTTTAATATGACGCACTTGTGTTAAATGATTTACTTACGTTAACGTGTAATGAAAGAATTGCTTTGGATAAGGTTTATGAAACGATAACACACTAGCGATGAACGATTTTTACGTTACAGGTAGCGGCTTGCGCTTATGAAATGCGTTTACATATGAATTTTACAATGACGCGTTTTACATTAACAATTCTTGTGATTTACTCTTTGAAGATTTACGTTAACTTTACGTAAGGTTACTAGATCCCTGTGACAAGTGAAATGACGGTAAGGATTTTAAGATGAAATGTTAGCAAACATTTGTAAAGAGAGGTTACGTTAAGTCCGAAGTGAAATGAAACTTTCGCTCAGCGAGCAAGTGAGCGATGCTAGGCGAGACACGTTGAGGCGAGCAGAGCGGGTTGGACAGCGTGTCGTTCAAGCTGATTTTCTGTAAACGCGAAGGCGATTTACACACGTGAAATTCTAATTTCTTATTCAAGGCGAATTACGTTAATTTCTCTGGCAGAACGATAGATACTAGTACTGAGATTAATATTATTTACGTTAAACTTTCAAAACTTACGTTACTTTGCTTAAATCGTTGAGATAATGCTTAAAGGGATAAAACATGGCTGCCACTTTGAGTGAACCAAAAGTTGGCTGGGAAAGCGCATGCGCGAAGCTTACTTGGGAGAGCGTTTACGCTCAGCTTAATTAAGCTGAGAGCTAAGCGGTTACCAACACTTTGAATGAAAACTAAGTTAAAACGAATTCCCCTAACATATCACAGACAAAAGAATTGTACACTTCTTTTGCCGTAACTATTAGTAGAACACTCCTAACTAGCTAGGCTTTCTAACACAACAATAAACCCTGGCAAAGCACTTCCTAGTTTGATCTAGTACTTTCTGGCATCTATCTAACACGTGCTCGTGTCTCGTCAGGCGAAGACAATGCGATTTACAAAAAACAGAATTCACTCGGCACTCTGGCCGTTACAACATAATAATATTTCTCACTTAACACTTATTTAAAACACTTCGTAATAAAAATACTTAAACGTACCTTAAGCTAACATTTGTTATAAAATAATCATATTATATGAATGGTATACCTTACCGTGAGCCAGTGTGTCTTCTTCCGCTGCAAGTGTGCTTTGATTTTGCACTTGGTAAAAACATTTACACTACGTTTTACACAGGATAACGTGATTTACAAGCTTTTTAAGCAAGCTAGGTTCGAATCCTGGCAAGGTCGCCATTGTTACGTATGAGCCCGGCCTTGAAAGAGGCTCCGATACGTAAACAGAAATAGTTGAGGGAAAACAAAGTGAATTGCTTGAACTTACCGTAAAAAAAGGATTTAAAGTGAACATTTACTCTAGAGGAAAGGTCGCCAGAAATTCAGCTTATTACTTTACAGCTATTTATTTACAAGAGGCTGCTTAACAGCCAAGGTTAAGTAAATGCAACTGGTCCCCACATGGACTAATAATATCTCTCAAGTGAATGACTGCTGGCGCAAAATGAAATTCACGTAATAAAGCTGGTTTAGAAGTCTTGTGGTAATGTAACACTTGCGGGCAGACAGACTTGACACGTGACTCAGGGAATCTGGAAAAGGATCCCAGATTAGACAAGATAAAAGAAAAAGGACTTCTTGCACAAGTTACAATTATTCAGTTCTCTAACACTGGGGCAAAGGAACTCTAATGTTTCACTGAGGTATGCACTGAAGACTTAGTCTTTAACAAGTCACAAGGGGAAGCACGTGGCCCGATGAGGACAAAGGGCTTTTGATGTAGGAGGGATAAAGGTGAGACTTGAAAATGAAATTAGCAAGAGTCGTATGGTAGTAAAAGGTGCTGGTTTGGAGTTTACACTTTAGACGTACCTGGATGCCATGTTCAGTGTGGACCTTTGTAGAAAATGTGGCGTCCGGCTTTGTCTCAGGTCTGGGTCTCTTGGCGCGCCAGTACGCCGTTAGGCTTAAGTGTGGGAGGCTGGCTGGCTGGACATCCGTCCGAGGTCACGACTGCAGTCGACTGAGAGAGATACTGGTTCTCTTGGAATCACGGGGCTTCCAAATACCGCCTTGGGCACTGCCTGAAAGTGATAAACAACCAGCCAGCAAATTGGGAAGGAAAATAGGTCTTATTGTAGAGGTCCCTAAAATCCATCTCAAGTCCTAGCTACTCTTGTGACTTGCCTATCTTACCATAAGCTTCCATCAGACCGGAAATTCCTTCCTACAACATGCTCTCTCCCAAAATCAGTTGCTTTAGGAGAAGGCATGGCTGCTTCTTTTATAACTACAATTAATTAAAACGCTGGGAAGGCGAGGCGTTCACTGAATCTGAATAATATATATTACATAGATATAGGGATATATATATATATATATATATATATATATATATATATATACATATATATATATATATATATTATATATATATATATATATATATATATATATATTATATATAAATATATATACATATATGTATAACTGAATCACGAAAGTTAGGAAACATGATAAATCCATAAATAAAGATACATGCCACGAAGGAAAAATAAACGAAAGAGGTCTGCGAGATCTTTCGACTTTAAAAGTCCTTTACTGAGCAGATACTGACATAAATACGAGAAAGACAATGCAAGAAGGTTCGTATAACTGAACAGATAGGGATTATAAAGGGATTAGTACCTAGAATCCGACACACCTGGAAGATAAGAAACCTTCCCAAACAAGCATAAACAATGGG
This sequence comes from Macrobrachium nipponense, assembly GCF_015104395.2. Lineage (NCBI taxonomy): Eukaryota > Metazoa > Arthropoda > Malacostraca > Decapoda > Palaemonidae > Macrobrachium > Macrobrachium nipponense. Next base: position 65,570,135 of record NC_087208.1, on the reverse strand, counting down.
TGCAATTAAAGGTTTAAGACAATATCTCAGATACAATTTCCAGACAATTAAAGGATTATAGGTGACAGCTATTCGGAACTTGGTAAACAAAACCAATTCACCATACATGACAGACATACATTACAACAAAAAATTTTTTTTTAATAACTCTAAGGTCATTCTTAAACATGTTACAGATACAAGGGTCTAAATGAAAAAGGCCACGACTAACATTGAAATTACAATGAAAAGTAAGTTGTATTAAAGCAGATTCTAAAAAATGGCCGGATCAACTTTCCTGCATGACGCATGTATGTATCTTCGGATACTTCCGGTGGCGGAGGCCAAATACGTGTAAGGGCCTAATCGAGGCCAATACAAAGAGGTCAGACGATCAGAACTATAATTTCCGCTGTACGACTCACTATTCGAGCGACGTTTTCTGTAAATCTGTCAGTTGCTTTGAGATTCTGAATTTCGACAATGTCTTGGCTCGCTCACGCTGCGCGGATCTTCTTCTTCGTGTTTTGCCTTATACACCAGGGCAGGACTTCGCGGGCCAGTCTCCCTGATGTCATCATAGGAGACCCGAATTCCGGTAAGAGAAAAACAAATTTTCCAATGCATTACCCATTTTTATCTGCTTAGAAATGAAAAATGTTCGTGTGGGTTAATAGTATCTGTGAGAAATGTTTTGGCTTTTGAGGGTGTAGAAAAAATCAGAAGTCTATCTGAGATAAGTCGGTGATTTTAACAGAAGTGACCGGTTTGTTACTTGACGAGTTTTAAGTAATATGTAAGTAAGGGTACTGGGAATGAGAATGCTTTTTAATATGTCAGAAAGCTGACCGTGCTCTGAAAATTTCAAAGTGCATCCAGATTCACAGGAAAGTTATTTTTTCTGTAACCGAAAAAAATGAGAAATGAGTAAAAGTTATAGAAAAAAAGTTTTCAGAACACAAGAAATTAACATGGAGCAAGTTACTATTGTTTGTTATATTTTCTACAACAAACTACCTCCTCAAAGTGGGAGAAAAGTAATTATTATTATTATTATTATTATTATTATTTAGTGCTGAATGTTACTGCTACATCAACTGCATTCAATTAATATAGTTATCTCTATCTTTCTAATAACTGATTTTTCAGGGTTACTTCATTCTGCCATTAACTATTATTATTATTATTATTATTATTATTAGGGAAAATATGACATCCTGGGCCCCGCCATATCCGAGAAGGAGCTGGAGGAGAGCTTGAGCCTCAACATTACTGCAGAGGACTTCGACTCCAAGGGGGACCCGACCTACACCTCGGGATTCTACCAGGGGGACATCATGGTCGAGGATGAGGATCACCTCATCCAGATAGTCAACGTAATGAGTCTCACTTAATCTTTGCTTGAAATAATTTTTTTTTCTTTTTCATTGCATTTCTAGCTATATTGCTTTTTTTTTTAATTGCCAGTTGTATTGTGATTTTTGTTGTGTTTTGTTTATTTGAGTTGTTAACTTTATTACAATTTTGTATTAATTTTAATTTATATTATTATTATTGTTATTATTATTTGTGGTAATATTAGTTTGCAATTATCAGTGCTGTATTATTATTATTATTATTATTATTATTATTATTATTATTATTATTCGTAAGTAATAGTAGTTTGCAATCATCAGTACTGTAGTGCTATTATTATTATTAGTTTTTAATCATCACACTGCCATTGTATGGTTTTCAAGATTACCATTTCTGTAACTTGTATTAGTTAACCCTTTGTTATATAAGGAACATAATTACTCTATGTACGTATTTATAGTTTAAATATATTCTGTAGATTTTATACTAATCCATAGATCATGGTATTATTTTAGTCATGCAAATGCTGAGATTGAAGAAATTCTTTTAAAGAGAATTAATCCAGCAGTTCCACGCTGTCATTCCTGTTACATCTAGACATTGCCAATGTTCATTCCGTCCTCTCTCCAGAGGGACACAGTATCAGCTAATGTGCCCTTAAGGAAACCTAAGGAAACCTACGGTTTTGTTGTTTTCGTTATCTAAGTTAGCCTACTGTAACCAAATATAGTTACGTGACAAACTCATCCTGTCAGTAGCTCATCTGAATACGGTCGTTTTTCAAGGTGTACTTGATAAGCTGTAGTAAAATAATTAGCTTTTTGATGTCCTTACCTGATTGGTCCTTGTCATTCATTGTGTACAAATAGGTTTTTATTGAAAATTTGTTGCTTTTGATTTTTATTTTTTATACATTGTGTACAAACAAATAAAAAGTGATAATATAATTCAGTATTGTATATTTTTAGCAAGCCCTTGCGTGACTTTTTCTTAAAATTCATTGTGTACAAAGAAAACACTGATTATTTAATTTAATTAATACTCTTAGCAAACCTTTCATACTTGTCAATCATTGTGTGCAAAGAATCAAAATGAGTATTTCATTAGTATGTAATACTTTTAGCAATTATAGGAGTACAGAATACTACCTATTTACGGAGTTACAGTAGACTTTTTACTAAGCTGAATTAGAGCAGAATTGATGCGTAAATTTATGAGAACTTCGATATGCTTTAGAGTAAATATGGATGACACTTTTTCATCTAACTCTCTCTCAACATAAAATTTTATGCAAATATCCAAGATGTATTAATTAAAGCCAGGGATAACGGTAGTAAATGAGTATACTACTATTTTCATCCAAGCTCACACTCAATAGTCAAATGTATGCCTTAAATTAAGTGCATAATTTTTTTCTTTCATATAGATTTTTGGCATGATGCCAAACACTGGGGCAACTAAGGCCATTCAGCGCTGAAACGGAAATTGACAGTAAAAAGTTTGAAAGGTGTTACAGGAGGAAAACCTCAAAGCAGTTGCACTATGAAGCAATTGTTAGTGGAGGGTGGACAATAAGATGGAAGAAGGAGAATATGAACAGAGGTAACAGTAAAATGAATGGAAGTAGTTGCAGATAGGCGCCGAAGGGGTGCTGCAAGAACCTTTAGTAATACATTGCACCTAATGAGGTGTACTGTCGGCGCTATCCCCCTACGGGGTGCATAAATTTGTCACCAAAACTGTATCCTCCACATTTCCTTTTTTAAAGCATAAAGGCAATTATTCTTTTAATTCTGTACATAATACCTTTTTATAGCCTGAAACAACAGGCAGTGACGCCTGAAAAACGTTCCATGCTCCATGCTTTTTAAAATCGTCACCTTCACATCCAAGATTCTTGATGGGAGTCGAAGTGCAGTGAAGTTCTTGGACTCCTGTCTGTAGCAGCGTCAAAATATACAGGGTCTGCTCATGAGGCGGTACTAAAACCTATCCCCGCCCCTTGTGAAACGTCATCAGTTACATAAGGACCATATCTTTATGAAACTATTTTCGATACATTTTCATATAACTATTTTTGCGATGGCGTTTTTTATATAAATTCTTCTTTTATTGCATGTTGCCGTATACTACGTTAAAGTACAAAGAATGCCCTTTCAAATTATATATAGCACATTACAATTACGATTACTTTCAAACCCACAAGCGCGCACAGAAAAATTTATCTACACACAAAAATGTACAATTACTTCATCCGTCAACCTACATACATTCACGTTTCGTAGCGTAACTGACTAAGGGATAATGATAGAAAGAAACTGAAAAATGGATTGGAAAGCTGATAAAATTTACTATATAATGCATAAATAAAATTGATATGTGTTCTGAAATTTTCGAGGAATTCTAGGTCAAAGACCAAAATTTTTAAATCTTAAGTAAATATTTACCACATTTTTCTTACACAATTTTTCATCTTATTACGTTTTTGCCAATCATATACCATGTAAAAAGTACAAAGAATGCCCTTTCAATTGGTATATGACACATTACAATTACAATTATTTTCAAACCCATAATCGCGCACAGAAAATATTATCTACGTTCGCAAAAATTATAAAAAAAATTAAGCGTTCGTGGGAGATCTGAAATCTAGCCCCGCCCCTTGTGAAACGTCATCAGATACATCCAGCCAGACTGACGAATAACTTTTTGTACTGTTTTCGGAAATATTATAATCGTTTGAGGCATGCATGATTAATACCTTTATGTATACAGTTTGTGTTATATGTAAACTTATGTGTTTGGAAGTATATTTATGTGATATGAAGTGCTAATGAGAAATTTGATGGAAATGTGTTCCCTGTATCATTTTCATCATTTATTTCTTTGATACCTTTTATCGTATATGATGTAATTCTTATACTTTTGATATGGTTTTCTTTTTTGTGGCCAAGTCGTGCAAATGCAACTGCCATTTCTTACACTGCCTGTATCAACATTTTTTGTATTTATTGCATAACAATAAGTATTCACAATAAGATTTGGAAAATATAATTAACCTATCATTCTAACTTCTAGCATAAAAAAAGTAGCTTTTTAAAGTGAGGTATGGACACAGTGACAGAACTAAATGCATTTCTTAAGAATTATTTAAAATCTTGATAATATTACTACCTGAAAAAGAGAGAGAGAGAGAGAGAGAGAGAGAGAGAGAGAGAGAGAGAGAGAGTTGTCATGTTAAAAGAAATGGACTTGAAGAGAATACAGCAAACCAGTATATAGGTAAGTAAATAAATAAGTAAAGAATAAACATATGAAGAAAGCTGGAGTAGCTGTGTGTGTTCAAACTGGTATATTTTGTGCAATAAAACAAGGTTTGGTGACTAAATGAGATCTCTACAGATTTCATCATCAAGAGTTTATGAAAAACACCGTGCGATATGGATTAAATGTATAAAAACTAAGGGTTCTTTAAGTAATTCAGTGGAGAAACACGGGTGTGTTACTCTTGTGACGTCACAGTATTAGCTTCGCCCCCACTGCCGAGTTCAATAGACCCTATATACTTTGAATGGTTATTAAAAAACATCAAGCATGTGACCTCTTTACAGGTTTTATCAGATTTATAAAAAAAAAAAAAAAAAAACATGCGATATGGATAAATGTATAAAAATTAAAGCTTCTTTAAGTAATTCAATGGAGAAGCACGGGTAGTGTTACTCCTCTGACGTCACAGTATTAGCTCCGGCCCCCCCTGCCGAGTTGAGCAAACCTTATTACTTTGACTCTGGTCTGTAGTCTGTAGTGCTAATTACAGGTCATATACCATCATTTTCACCATACCATCAATTTTATCATCTTGTATATTTTTTATTCATACCATACGTTATCGCAACTCTTTCTATGTGGTATTAAACACGCATTTTCAAGTATATAACTTAGTAACTTAATGAAAATGTTATTTATGCAGTTAATATCGACTTTTCAAGCAGGAATTAAGAGGCACTGAGCAGCTATTACCAAGAGGGAGAAGTCAATAGCGCTTAATATATTTCACGGTGTATCTCATTTGAAGAATATATTGTTTATTGAATTAGTGTTGCAATATGTTTATATATCTCTGACTAAAATGCATAGGTCACACAAGCCATAAATTGTGAAATGTGGAAAATTTCTTCGGCATTGTGACTGGCAGTAATGGCTATGAGACCGAGTGCAGCTGAAAGGCGTGGCTTGTGACGTCATGGCCAGGTCCACGCACTTTGATTGGTCCTAATTTTCCCCATCCCTAAACTCTTCCAGACTTGGAAATATGCGGACGGGAGGATCGATTCCTTACGTCATATCCTCCTCTTTCTGTGAGTTTCCGAGTAGACTGGTAATTGCGAAGTAAAAACGTTGTTTCTGACCCAGCTAGTCTATTGTAGCTTTTTGTTTTTACCTGTTTGAGGAAGGGAGGAACGTATCTCTAGCTTATTTGGTTGTTGGTATGTGCATTAGTACAAGCATTGCCTATTTTTTGAATATTACACACCCATACATTATATATATATAGTATATATATATATATATATATATATAATATATATATATATATGTGTGTGTGTGTGTGTGTGTGTGTGTGTGTGTATACATGTATATATGATATATATATTATATATATATATATATATATATATATATATATATATATATATATATATATATATATATATATATATATATATATATATACAATTTATAGTCGTAACCTATTTTCATTGTAAGAGCGCAAAATGAATTTCTTAAATAAAGTAACCATATTTCATGGACGTAATACAATAACAACTGATAAACAACAGAATCGAAATTGTTCATAATGATAAGTTGATAAAAAGCTTGAAAGCAAAATGAAGATTAGCTTACAAACAGGATTATGAGCTCAGTAACTATTTTGTATTTATTATTTTAAAGAAATAAAAAAAAAAAGAATAAGTGAAGTATCGCATTCATGTTTACAGCAAGCCAGGAGAGGCGCCGATATCA
>NC_087208.1:65546797-65563275 GCF_015104395.2 Macrobrachium nipponense | reverse complement strand
ATCCTCATGCAGGTCTGAGCCAGTGTTAAAGGGCGAAAGAATGTAAATTATTATATGTTAGCATACCTTAGCTGCTGACTCTTAACACAAGTAGAGGGGGCGGTTACAAAGGCTATCACAAAAAATGACAATTTGTCAAAAAAAATTGCATTTTTCCTAACTATACAAACCTGAGGTCCTTTTACAATAGGAAGGTACTAGCGGCAGCTGGATAGGTCGTAGCTTTCGAACAAGGGGTTCGGTAGTTAACTGCTTGTCCGACAGGCGCGCGCTGCGCGACTGGGAGGTAAACAAATCACTTTTGCTTTTGGCCCAAGCAAAAACTGCAGAGTGAGGGGTGGCATGAGGTGGGACTATGTGTAAAAGGACCTCAGGTTTGTATAGTTAGGAAAATGCAATTTGGTACAAATTGTCATTTGTTCCGACACGGCATACAACCTTCGGTCCCTTTACAATAGGAAGACTCACTTCTTGTGGGTGGAATCTGAGTCTTTTGTGACAGACTGTGTTCGCCCAACCTTGGAAGCCTCCCTGTTCGTAAGAGCGAGGGAGGGATCCAAGCCTCTGTCCGATTGATCGGGGTGTGCACCGCAGGATCAATGGTCAGACCTCTGGACCGAGTACTAAGAAGAGAGGCAAGCGTATCTCTTCGTACCAGCAATGTAAGAACTTGTTCCTGTACAGGAGCAAATATAAAGTCATGGGTTTGTCTCTTGTAGGCATCCACTTCCCCCCCCTTGTAGGAGGAAGTGGTGGATATTCTGCTCCTATCCCTAGTGAAAGGGATGACGATGGGGCTCTGTCATATAGCTCACCTGCATCTCGTCCTCATCCAGCATAGTGACGACCGTGGCCCTCTGCCCACAGGTAGAGGAGGAGGAAAAGATGGGAAGAGGGAGCCAGTCACTCACTCACTCACACATCCATCCACACAGTCACACCAGGACTCGATGCTGTTTCAGCCTGCGAGGGTCTGGGTTAGCTACACAACTTGTTGAGCAGCCACCACGGGTCCCAAGGAAAAAGGTATCCAAGGACCTGTGGGCAATATCCCGACGGTAGAAGGACGTAAAGGTAGTCTGGTTAGACCAGACCCCTGCCTTCAGGACCTGCGCCACGGAGAAGTTCTTACGAAACGCAACGAGGGGCCAATATTCTGACTTCGTGAGCTCTCGGACGGGACGTACGGATGTCGTCACTACCATCAGCCTCATAACGCCCTCCTGATGACCTCACGCAGCCAGAATGAAAGAGTGTTCTTGGATACTTCTTTCTTGGTTACCCCGGTGCTAACGAGAGGCGTCGACACTCAGGCCTGAGGTGTCGAGTTTTCTTCAGATAGCGCCGTAGCGCCCTCACAGGACAAAGCAGCATCTCATCCGCATCATTATCGGTGAAGTCCATTAGGGAGGGAATCGTGAAGACTCGAACCTGTCGTCAGGGGACCGACGGTTTCTGAGTCTTCGCAACGAAGTTCGGGGACGAAATCGAGCGTCACAGATCCCATCCCCTGGAGTGTCGTACATCATAGGAAGACCATGAAGTTCCCTACTCTCTTCGCCGATGCCAGGGCCAGCAAGAAGAGGTCTTGAGGGTCAGATCCCTGTCTGACGACTCTCGGAGTGGCTCGAACGGCGTTCGAGTCAAACTCCTAAGGACGAGAGTCACATCCCACGCAGGGGGCCTGAGTTCCCTGGGTGGGCAAGACCTTTCGAAGCTCCTCATAAGCAAGGAGATCTCGAACGAGTTCGAGATGTCCAATCCCCTCAGTTTCAGACGAGAGCCAGGGCCGGCTCTGTATCCTTTGATGTGGGGACTGAGAGGAGCTTCTCTCGGCGAAGAAACACGAGGAAATCCGCTACTGCTGAAGAGTGGCTCTGAGAGGAGATATACCCGTCTACGACACCAACCACAGAAGACGGCCCACTTCCCCTGGTACACAGCTGCAGAGGAACTGACGGACGTTTCCAGCCATCTCTGTTGCTGCGCTACGAGAAAAGCCTCTCGTTCGCAAGAGATGGTGGATAACAGCCAGCCGTGAAGTCGTAGGGACTGGACTGCTCGGTGGTACGCTCGACGTGTGGCTGGGCGAGAAGGTTGTGCCAAGGGGAATCTCTCTCGGTTCTCCTGCGAGAAGAGCCAGCAGGTCCGGATACCAAATGGCCTGTGGCCATTTGGGAGCCACCAGGATCATCCTGAGATTCGGGGTGACCAGTGCTCGACTGATCTCCTTGCGAATCAGGCTGAACGGGGGAAAGGCATAGACGAAGAGGTTGTCCCACGGGTGTTGGAGAGCGTCCTCTGCAGCTGCCCATGGGTCCGGCACGGCTGAGAAGAAAACCTGAAGCTTGTTTCTGTTGTGTCCGGGTGGCGAACAGATCCACGTACTGGTCGCCCCCACAGGTCGAAGAGCCTTTCCTTTGCCACGTCCTGGTGTAGAGAGACCATTCGGTCCCTATCACCTGATCCCGACGGCTGAGCGTGTCTGCTACTACATTCCTCTTCCCTGGAATGTAGCGTGCCGACAGCTCTATTGAGTGCGCTCGGCCCACTCGTGCACCTGCCGGAGTCAACTGGTACAACGGGAGAGCACTAGGCCCCCTGTTTATTGACGTAGGCCACTACCGTGGTGTTGTCGCACATCAACACCACTGAGTGTCCCATCAAGCGGTCCTGGAACTCTTGGAGAGCGAGAAACGCTGCCTTGAGTTCCAGTACATTGATGTGAAGGTGCTTGTCGTTCTCGTCCTACACTCCTGAAGTCAGCAACTCCTCCAGGTGTGCGCCCCATCCCTCGGTCGATGCGTCTGAGACAGCTGCATGTCCGGGGGGGAGTGCGCAGAGGCACTCCTCTTAAGAGGTTCCTGTCGTCCAGCCACCAGGCTAGGTCCTGCCTCACCTCCGTGTCAGTGACACTGGAAAGCTTGGGGATCCGTCGCCTGTGACCAACTCTCCTTTAGTCTCCACTGAAGAGACCGCAGGTGAAGACGCCCGTGAGGGGACTAACTTCTCGAGCGACGACAGCTGTCCGATCACGACTTGCCATCGCTGCGCTACCTGTTCCTGCCGAGACAGGAACTGGTTGGCTGCCTCCCTGAATCTGCTGATCCGCGAGTCTGCGGGGAAGACTCGCCCTGCTACCGTGCGATCAGCATACCCAGGTACTTCATCCTCTGCTTGGGCTCGAGATCGGACTTTTCGAAGTTCACAACGATCCCCAGATCGCGACAGAACTCGAGCAGTCGATCCTGTCCTGTAGCAACTGCGAGCGGGAGCTCGCCAGGACTAACAATCGTCGAGATACCTCATCAGACGTATCCCGTGCGAATGGGCCCAAGCAGACACCAGAGTGAACACTCGCGTGAACACCTGTGGGGCGGTTGAGAGACCGAAGCAAAGTGCCCTGAACTGGTACACCGTCCCGTCGAGGATGAAGTGGAGGTACTTTTCTGGAGGACTGATGAATGGGTATTTGGAAATACGCATCCTTCAAGTCCACTGAAAGCATGAAATCGTTCTCCCTGATGGGAGTCGAGCACAGAACGTGCCGTCTCCATCGTGAAACCGGGTCTGGCGAACAAACCGGTTCAAAGGAGAGAGATCTATCACCGGGCGCCAGCCTCCCGTAGACTTTTCCACCAGGAAGAGTCGACTGTAAAAGCCCGGTGACTGATCCGTGACGATTTCTACAGCTCTCTTGCTCAGCATGGTCTTGATCTCCTGTCTACATGCTACGTCCTTCGATGACCCTGGAACGTACGATTGCTGTTGGACCGGGTTGGAGGTGAGGGGTGGCCGAGATTCGAAGGGTAATAGATATCCCTCCCGAAGGACATCTACAATCCAGGTCTCGGCGCCGTAGCGCTGCCAAGTTGCCCAATGGCTGGCCAGGCCACCCCCCCACTTCCGGCAGCAGGTGAGGGGGAACGCCGTCCCTAGCGTTTTCCCCCTCTTTCTTCGACTTCTTCCCAGAGCCTCCTCGGGAGAAGGAGGGCTGGGAGGAGGGCTGGTTACGGCTCCCCTTTGTAGAAGTCGAAGAAGACAGAGTCTTTCCCCGGGGCTTCGACGCGACTACCGCCTTAGCCACCGAGGAAGCGCTAGCCGAGCTCTTTGGCTTGGCCGCAGTCCGAGGCTGCCCAGAAGCCTTCGAGACTGCCTGGTGAACCAGACGGTCACTGTCGTCAGTACGCCGTCTGTCCACCGCAGCGTCCACCATCTCTCCTGGGAAGAGAGACGTGGAACTCCGTAAAGGTCCGTTGCGTAGTCCCAATGCCGCTTCACGCCCAGCCGCCCTGGAAACCCGAGTAAGGACAGCGTCCCTTCGTCGGAGAACCAGGTTGGCCCACAGGTTCACCGTCTGGTGGGCAAGGAAGGAGATGGCTCTTCCCCCAGACTGGCAAAGTCTCCTAAAGGCCGAGTCATCTTCGGGAGAAATTCCCCCGGAGTTGGCTGCGACCTTAGATACTGTGAGGGACCACAGATCTAACCAGGAGACGGCCTGGAAAGCTGCCATGGCAGTCGATTCCAGGCCGAGTGCCTCTTGCTGCGAGAACCATAGGTTCTCGGACAGAGCTGCTGCAGAGACACACCCGGAGTCAGCCTGGCTAACTCCGGGTTCACCTGTTTGGGCGGCATCGGGTCCTCAGATGGCACGTAAAAACGCCGCTGTCGCAGCAGAGGAGGTGGAAGCAGCTTGCTCGACCTGCCAGACTTGAGAGAACCGTCTTGCCCTGAGACAAGAGATTCTACCTGGTCCAGCACTGAGTCGGCAAGCTCGGAACGCGGCAAACCCACCGTCGGTCTGGGTCCCTCCCTCTTCGGGCCCCAGAACGACTCGAGCCGGGACGTGGGCTCGGATGGTGGGGAGCGGCGATCCTTCCCCGAGGTCGTTGTGCTGACGAATCAGCGCAATTACCTCGGCAAAGTTCCTCTGGATCTCAGGAGTTACTGCGTCCTGCGGAGTAGGACCATCCCAGTCCCTCGAACGAGGAGCATCTCCCGAGACACTCCCCCCTCGAGGGGGGGAACAGCGACCAGACCCCTCTCGTCGGTCCTCACCAGCCACTTGTGCATACGACCTGGCCGGTCCGAGAACCGTGCCTGGTACGTAGGACGTCCGTGGGTGGGATCCTGAGGGGCGCACCCTCACGATCACTCCTCAATACCTCGCCCCTCCCGGTGTAACCCGAGGAGGTTGAAGGTATGGGAGAGGCAGACCTAACGCTCACCCTTCTCGCTCGCTGGCAGAACCAGCGGGCTTGGAAGACTGCAGGCGATCGTCAACCCGCGGTGGCGATCGAGCTGCAGGCCTAGTCGAGCCGTCTCGCTGTGGAGAACGGCTGGACCGAGAACAGCGGACCCCGGTCTCGTGTGTCAGAGGAGCTGGTGCTGGTCGCCGTACCCGATCGCTCTCTGTGAGAGTGACGGTCAGGCGACCGGCGAGCTCCACTGTCACGGTGAGACCGGTGCATATCCTCACGGCGCGTCACGTTTGCTGGTACAGCCGTGGCTGGTTGCCGGCGAACAGGGGGGACCTCTTCCCAGCCTCATGCCCGTGGCCCGTCGTGGACCGTCACGGTCCGCCCGGGTAGCCGCTGCTTGCCGCGAGAGCGAGAGCTGGTCTGGTGAGAGTCGCGTGAGAACGACTGTCACCAGTCTTCCGCTCCGTGCCGTGAACCTGACGCTGAGCTGGCTCAGAGGTCTGGTTCCTAGCTGCACGTCACTGGGTAGGCGACCGTACACTCGGTACCTCTCGCGAACGAGAGCCAGACGGACCCTGCTGCCGTGGTCGAACCACTAACAGCAGGTGAGGAAGTGCCGGTGTTAGCCGGCACTCCTCTGGTCCCCGTAGTCTTCTTCCTTGCGAAGAAGAGACGGGTCCTGCCCCCGAAAGGAGCAGGGTGACCAGCGGAAGAACCCCCCGTCTCACCGGAGCGAGACGGGCCCTTAGAAGCTCCCGAAGGAGACTTCTTAGGGGGGGGGGGAGGCGACCTTCTTCTTCTTAGGCGGGGGAGCCTTAGAAGAAGAAGGGGAAGAGGCGGCAGACACGACGACGACGAAGAAGACGATGAAGACGACGACACACCTTCCTCCTCTTCTTCTTCTTCCTCGTCAACCTCCTCAGGACCGATGTCAGATCTGTCATCCAGGGCGGAGCCGGGGCTGCTGTTGCCGAAGCAACAGGGCCGGACGCACCTGTTCCGGAACAGATCGGCATCGGAAGCAGCGGCGCCACGAACAGGAACAACGTCAGCAGGTGCAGGCATCACAGGAACAAGCAGTGGAGACGGCAGGAGCAGGTACAGGAACTGGCAGCAGTGGTCGGCAACGTCACGTCCTGCAGCGGGCTGGGCAGGTACGGCAGGTACGGCAGGCTGTACAGGCGGTCCCAGGTGGACGGACCAGCGGCACAGACATCCTAGGTACTGGTGGGGAGGTCCAGGGGCGAGCTCTTCGGGCACACAAGCCACCAGTCCGGATCGTGGCAGCACGGCAAAACCCAGGCCGGCAGGCATCACACTCCCCTCCCTGTGGTACGGCGACTGGCCCCTGCACCGATGTAGTTTGGTGTGACAGAGACCGTGTGCGGGGTGTACACCAGGTGAGGAGGTGAAGCATAGCCAGGCGTTGAAAGGGTCGTGGTGGTGGTCGTTACCGTAGCATGCGTGACCGCCACAGAGCCAGCGAGATGGTAGAGCAGCCCCTGGACACTCGGCACGCCCTGCAGACAACCCCGTGAACGGCATACGCGGCCCACGCAACCGATTCCACACCGTCCGAGGTCGTCCTTCGCGGCAACCGCACCTGAGGAAGCAAAGGTCGGGTGATTAGCAGATCCTCTACCCGCCCGCTCGCGCGAAGACGAACGGATATAGGACCCAGAGAGTACAACTCGACATCGGGGTATCTAGCGCCCTCCTCCACACTCGACAGGTCGGTGAGGAGAAGGACCTAGAAACCCCCCCCGAAGGGGAAGGCGCCAAACGTGGAGCTGAGCAGGCGGCAGGAAAGAAGACGAAGTGTCCGTAACCAAAGGAGTCGCGGGAGAGCTTTCCGACGACTCCTTTGCAGGCCTTCGCTTCTTCCTACCTTCGTACAAGCCCCACTGCGCCTCCGACCAATTACAACATACTTCACAGGGCTCGGCTCGGTTGCACTCGCGCCCCCGACACCGAGCGCACAAAATATGTGGATCAATTTCAGGGAAGGAGCAGAATTTTCCGCATTTACGCCCTTCGGTACCCGGGCACAATCTCCGGGGGTAGAGAGGCGTGGAGATTCCATGATTGATCAATAAAATAATTCACAATGGATGAAAAAAGAGGAAATTATTGTACTTACAATTATGATTCATACACAAACACAACCAAATACTCAATGAAAGCAAACGACGAGAAGCGGGCAGAGAGCGTCGAACACACACGTCCACTCGCTGTGAGGCCGAAAGCAAAGTGGTTTGTTTTACCTCCCAGTCGCGCGCGCAACCTGTCGGACAAGCAGTTAACTACCGAACCCCTTGTTCGAAAGCTTACGACCTATCCAGCTGCCGCTAGTACCTTCCTATTGTAAAAGGACCGAAGGTTTGTATGCCGTGTCGGAACAAAGTGGGTTTGTATATTAAATGAAAAACCAAGGACAAACCTTTGTTTAGTATTAATATCAAACACCTTATATGTATAACTGTCTAAATACAAAAAATAAACCAAAAGGATCCCACCGAGAAAAAAGATCGACGACCAGTCAGCCGCAGCTCACGAACATAAGTCTTCGTCGGAAGACGGCCGAAAGCAAAAGTGGAGTGTTTACATCCGGGCAGGCCACGGTAGTTACTGCCTAACCACCTTGTTCAAGATTCAAAGGCCATAATTCTAGCTACGCCATAAGTTAATTCCTATTGTTAAAGGACCGAAAGGTTTGTATTACGTATCGGAACAAACAAGGTTTCACACATACCAAACAATGAGAAACCTGTAAGCTTTCTTACCTGGCAGTTGAAAATCAAATTATTTGACGGCAGCGGTGCTGCCATCATTAGTGTAGGTGATAAGGGACCCATCCATTTTCGGGAATACCCGGTACTGCCAAACTAACTGTCGTCAATTCGTTGAGTTGCAAGGTCCATTTGTGGGGAGGAGGGAGGGCTCTGATTATCTAATTGTTTGGCAAGTCATTTTCACATAAGTGACTTACCAAACAATTGCAAAGCTGATTCCACATTCCAAGTAAGCTGGGTAAATGGACAGCTTATTGTTTCCAGTCTTAAAAAGGTTATTAGTTTAGAAAACAATATGCTCACATTACATAATGTTTGCTTATTGATTTAGAAAATAATATGCTCACATTACATAATGTTTGCTTATTGGTTTAGAAAATAATATGCTCACATTACATAATGTGAGCATATTATTTTCTAAACCTTACCTGGTGAGAGAGCAGCTGCAGGTGGATACTGCCTCTGGTTGGCCCTCTCATCACCTGTAGGAGACGTGGCAGTAATGGCCAGGACCGTCCCTGCTGGTGGTGGGATTTTGTAACCACGGAGGTTCGCCAATGGTTAACAAAAGTAAACAGTTTGCCCTTGCCCTGGGCAAAGACCATACAACCAATCCAAAGAACCGTCACCTACACCAAAAATTAAAAAAAACCACAACCCTAACCATAAAAAACTAGAGGGTACTCCAAGTACAATGTACCCCAAGGCTTCCCAAAAGTTCAACAACTTAAAAAATACAAGGAAAGGAGACAGTAGAGTGAAAGAGGTCCCCATATGTTTCCTCTCCCAACACCATGCCAGCTATTGACAACAGCCCCAACCTATTACAATTCTCAAAAACAGATTCTATATCCTTCAGATAATGTACAGAAATCACTGATTTTGACCTCCAGAACGTCGTTTGCAGGATGGAAGATAGAGACATATTACTATGTCTAAACACTAAGGAATTTGCCACTGCACAAATTTCACGAGCCTTTGCTTTCAGTATGTTAAGAGCTTCATCTTGGACTTGCGCATGAGCTCCCAGAATCAGGCTTCTTAGGAAGAATGAAATAGCATTTTTAGAGAGAGGACGGGAGGTATCTCTCACTGGATACCAGACAGTTCGAACTTCCTCTTAACTCTTTGTCCTATGCAGATAGTATCCGATGGCTCTGACAGGACATAACATATACTCTTCTTCTGGTCCCACTATGACTGTTATGTTCACCACAAAAGAGTGAGGCCTTGGATTCGATGGGTCCTCGTTCTTCGTCAGAAAATCTCCAATGTAGGAACACACTGAGTTGTTCTGAGCAAACCCAACCTCCTTACTAATGGCCTGCAGTTCACTCGTTCTACTAGCTGTATCTACGGTGACTAAAAGTAAAGTCTTCTTTGTTAAATCCTTCAGAGATGAACTAAAAGCTCGAACAACAGACCGCAAATCCACCTTAAAACAACATCCAAGTTCCAATCCACTTCCCAGGCTTCCCTGCTTTAGAAGTTTCAAAAGATTTAATGAGGTCGCTGATGTCCTGTCCTGATTATTCAAAGTGTCAAGGCCTCTATGCTTAAAAACTGAAGAAAGCATAGACCTATAACCTTTCATAGTAGAAGTGGACAGCTTTTTTATATCTCTTAGAAATAGCAAAAACTCGGCTATTTCTGTTATAGAGGTCACAAAAGAAGAGACGTGACGTTGTCTGCACCACATTCTACATAACCTCTATTTCGATTGATAGAGTTTGGATCCACCATTTCGAATGATAGAGTTTTGAAGAACTTCTTCACTTAGCAATAGCCTTTGCCGCTCTTCGAGAAAAACCTTTTGCTCTGATAAGGCTCCTGACAGTCTGAATCCTATCAGGGCCTGAGCAAACAACCCTAGAAGGTACATGTCTAAGTGGGGTTGTTTGAGAAGACTTCAACCTTGTGGTGGAAGTCTAGGGAAATCCACCAGGAACTTGAGGAGGTCCAGGAACCATTCTTTCCTGAGCCAGAATGGGGTCACAAGTGTCATCGACACATTCTGATTCACACACTGACAACTTGACTTGGATCTCAAAAGAGAGTTGTCCAAATAAAAAGCTGCATTAATCCCCATCAGATATAGCCATTTCCCAAGAGGAGCATGCATACGAGTAAATACGTGGGGAGCTGTTGTCAGTCTGAAGTAGAGGGGTCTGAATTGAAAAACTCTTTCTTTGAAGACTAACCTCAGAAACCTCTTCGACTCTTGATGATTGGGGACATGAAAGTATGTGTCTCCCATGTCGAGGGTCACCATCCAGTTGCCTGGCTGAAGAGGACACGTCACAGACAGACTGGTCTCCATCCAAAACTTCGTTTTCTGCTCATAGAGATTCAAGGCGCTGACATCTAGTACAGGCCTCCAGCCCCCCAATGCCTTGGGGACTATAAATAGACTATTGTAAAAATCTAGGGAGTTTTTGTCTATAACTTCTTCTATGGCCTGCTTGCTGATAAGCACCTCTACTTCCTAGGCCAACGCTGAAGCTCTCTCTGATCCCTTGAGTATGCTGTCAATGAGATGGGAGCGTTAGGCAGCTCCTTTCTCACTCCGTTCCTCCCAAAAGCGATGGAGTCTCGCTCCTACAGGTGTGTGAAGGACTTTGTGATTACTTGGAAGTCGACTTAAAATCACAATTTTTGAAAGTAAATTGTATTTTTCCTAAGTATACAAACCTGAGGTCCTTTAAATAAGGAATTAGTACTTTCAGCATAGCTGGAATTACGGCCGTTAAAATTCTTGAACAAGGTGGTTAAGCAGTAACTAATGTCTGGTAGGCAGCTAGGCCAGCCTTCCCGGATATAAACACTCCACTTTGCCTTTCGGCCCAGGTTCAGATTGAGGGGTGGCATGAGGTGGGCATAAATGTAATGGACCTCAGGTTTGTACAGTTGGGAAAAATACAATTTACTTTCAAAAATTGTGATTTGTTCCTACATGATATACAAACCCTCAGTCCTTTACATAAGGAAGACTCACTGATTGGTGGGAGGAATGTGAGTGAGCCTCTAGAACTGACTGGAGTTCTGCACACCTGGGATATTCCTCCTGGTTGGTCGTAAGAGCAAGAAGTGCCCTGTCTCTGGCAACTTGATTGGAGTATAGGAGCTCCATGATCAAGAGTCAGACTTCTGGGCCTTTTCGAAATGAGTGAGGAATCATAACTCATCTGAAAATGGGCTGGGAAGAATATTTAAGAGTCGGAGGCATTAATGCAGTTCTGGGAAGGGTTTGCATTATTGCCAGCCTCCTTCCTCCCCTTGCTAGAGGAAGGAGTAGGATTGCTTCTACGATTCTGACAAGAAAAATAGAAAGGAAGCTCGATGTGTAAGTTTACCACATCAATCGCCCGACCAGTAAGTGTAAGTTCGAGTCCTATCCTCAACCTGAAGGAAGAGGAGTAGAAGGACGAGGTGAGGAAGGTGGAGAGGCCAGTCACTCTTGCATCCTTCTTACCTCTAGAACCGCACACCATAGACGAGATGTAACTTGTCCTCTTGACGAGAAGTAACTTGTCCCCTTGTAGGAGCCAGGTAAGCAAACACACAAACACAACCTGCAAGCATCCACCACCGATCCAAGGAAAGGAGGTTCCAAGGACCTGTGGGCAGACCCAAAGGAAGAAAGATATAAATATGGTCGCAATAAGACCTCATCTATCTTCCTGTCTGACATATTCTTCGTAGTGATGAGCGATGAAATGTACCCATCCACTGGATTATCAAACTGCAGAGAGTCTCTCACGATCTTGTAAGATTCAAAGAAAGATGTGTCATCGGACACTTCTACAATGGCAGTCTGCAGCGGATAAAAACACCTACACTCAATGACGGGTGTCGATCCTTCATGGGTACAGTAACACACTAATAGGACAAAGTAATGACTGATCTGGATCAACCAATACAAAGTCCACAGAATAACTCATGAACAACTCGGACTCGTCAATAGATGCCGACTAACTGCACTGCTACGCATCCGAGAGAGTCACAACATGACACCTGCCTTTTGAAGGGTTATGCTGAGAATAACCATACAAATAGTCTATCTTGTTTGCCGCCGATGTTGAGAGACGAGATGACGACTCTCTCAAGGCAAGCGCATATCAGACGATAGTCAACTGCCTTCTAGAGACTGAGGTCCCTGTGATGGCAAGACACAAGTTTCTTATTAGTAGTTGAATCTCAACTAATAAGAAACAATACTATATTACTATACAGGCGGTCCCCGGGTTACGACGGGGGTTCCGTTCTTAAGACGCGTCGTAACCCGAAAATCGTCGTAAGCCGGAACGACGTTCTTGAAAACATGTCCACAGGGAAAATTTCACTACTAATTTGCAATTTTTCTTAGGGCTTATCTCTAAAATTATCACTAATTTACTTTTTTCATGTGCAACACTGTGTATTCACAAATTACTGTATATTTTCATTAAAATACAAGAGAGAGAGAGAGAGAGAGAGAAAAAAATACCTCCTTACGTTTCAATAGAATTGAAATGATCTGGTAGGCAACTTTTTCCCCCTTCCCATAAACACATATTTCTCCAGAGAAGAGAGAAAGAGAGGACTGTGCAATTATGTTTGCTGTCTATCAATTCTTTTGCTGAGAGCGAGAGAGATAAAAGGAAGAAATAGAAACACCAAATGTATGACAAGTATCTTGTGGAGAAGAGAGAGAGAGAGAGAGAGAGAGAGAGAGAGAGAGAGAGAGAGAGAGAGAGAGTTGTCCTCAAAGTATTTAAAAGAGAGAAATGGAATGATTATTGTATTTAAAATACTCAGATATGAATTTTGTACTTACAGTTATAAGTATTATTATTGGAAAATATTAATGATAAACTTATTACATACATGTCCATGAAAATGATCTCATCTCAGTAAGAGAGAGAGAGAGAGAGAGAGTAGAGAGAGAGAGAGAGAGAGAGAGGAGAGAGAGAGAGAGAGAGAGAGAGAATTACATAAAACCATTAAATTCGTTGCCCATTGTATGGCATTAAGCTCCGAGTGTCACTCGAGTTGAGTTAGGGAAATTGATACAGAAAAAGACAAAGGGAAGAATTTTCTTTTGAAATTAGTTACGTATTATTACTACTTCTATTATTATTATTATTATCATTATTATTATTATTATTATTATTTGAAATATAATAAACGCATGCATGTACCATAAAAATTCTCTCATCTCAGTAAGAAAGAGGAATTATCCTTACAAGTGAAATGGAAAGGTCATTTTTCATCTCTTTAAAATACGAACCATTATGAATTTTGTAATTAAAGTTTGTTTTATTACTATTATTATTATTATTATTATTATTAATTATTATTATTATATTATTATTAAATAACTGAAATTATCAATAAACATTTTACATACTAGTACCATAAAAATTCTTTCATCTCGGTAAAAGAGAGAGAGAGAGAGAGAGTGTGTTTATCTCTCTCTGTTCTCTCAAAAAATACTTATAAACACTTCCAGCGAAAGAGAGGGATTGAGTTACCACAATGACACATTATTATCTTGTGTGGCAAAAGAGAGAGAGAGAGAGAGAGAGAAAAAGAGAAGAGAGAGAGAGAGAGAGAGAGAGAGTTAACCTTAATTAAAAGTGACATGGATAGATTAGTACGTATTGTATTTCTTTAAAATACTATCACATATGAATTTTGTAATTACAGTTATTATTAGTTATTATTATTATTATTTGAAAGTATTAAAACAAATAGTACAAGTACATAAAAAATCTCGAGTCTCAGTAAATGAGAGAGAGAGAGAGAGAGAGAGAGAGAGAGAGAGAGAGAGAGAGAGAGAGAGAGAGAGAGAGAGAGAGAGGGGGAAAAATTTCAGGACCACGTCATTGCAACACTGCAGCTCTTCCCCCAACTCTTCCCCCAACTCTTCCCCCTCGGGCTGTCACAGAACTTGATATATCTGACAGTTTTAGTACCTGCATCTGAGGAAAAGGTTACAGAGAAGACTGGGATTTCCTTCATTCTTCCATAATTTTTTAAATATAAGCTAAAACTCTTACTATTCACTATGGTATTTTCTTTATTGAATTGATATTATTGCTGTATAAATTAATATTAATATTTGAAAATAGTAAATCATTTCTTTATCATACAAAAAAAACATACATCTTTGTAGTAGAGAGAGAAGAGAGAGAGAGAGAGAGAGAGAGAGAGGAGAGAGAGAGAGAATTATTATTTTTATGGAGATACCGAGTTTACTGACAGCTATAATGAAACATTGTATGTAATATTAAACAGAAGAAGAATTCTAAAAAATACATATGTATTTGTTGGCTTCATGATCGCAGTCTGATTAATTTTATATTTTATGAAATGTATTTAGTCATGAAAATAAACATCAAAATACACTAATTAGTGATTATTTTCATCAGAAAATACAGAGAGAGAGAGAGAGAGAGAGAGAGAAAACTGTGCTAAACTATAAAGGATTCTTATCATAGTTTTGATGGTTTTTTTAAAAGCGTTGTAAAACTCGGAGCGTCGGAAGCGTCAGCGTCGTAACCTCGGAACAAGCGTCGTAACCCAGGGCGGATTTTTCAATTAATATTTAAGAAAAAGCGTTGTAACCTCGGAACGTCGTAAGCCGGACCCGTCGTAACCCGGGGACCGCCTGTACTCTGTTTTTTTCCATCTGCCCATCCGCCTATGGTGTTTGCGCATAGTAACACTTCATCCCGGGCTTTAAATAATATCCTATTTTGAATATCAATGGTGTAATTTGCATTCAGTAAATTATTAAAACACTTTTCATTTGCAAATATAAACCAAGATATCCTTTTATTTACCTCAAACTCATACAGAGCGATACTATTTAAAGTCCGGGACGCAGTGTTACCATGCGCGACCACCACAGGCTGATGGACAGGTGGAAAAAAACAGAGTACGTATAGTGAATGACAAAGGAATGGGGACCTACGTCTTCACAGCTGAATCGAGAGAAGTTCAGTAAACTCTCAAGATTCTGATTATAGAAAAAGTCCCACAGATGACACCAACCAGTGAAGACGGCTTTAATCCCTGTTGTTTTACAGAGGACTGACAAAGCTAATCCGCTATTTCATTGCTGCTCAGCGAGAAAGTCAGAGTTTGCAATGAAAGCGGAGCATCTTTCAGTAATGAAAACACAGGGATTGTACTGCCTGACGAACCACTTCTTGTGGGGTGAATCTGGGAGGACGTTTCTATTTACTTTGGCAGCAGAACTAGTAGGCCGGGGAACAGGTGAAGTCTTCCCTTATTCATTTACAATTCGGGGTGAACAAAGAATAATTGAACACCTTACGAATTAGGAAATGTATATTAGAAGACAAACTCAAATTGTCTGAAGAATATCATTCTGTGTCATCACAGCTGGAGGACTAGGATACAGACTTCTGTTATACCGTGGGGTAAACAGAAAGATTGAGTCTAGTGAGATATGTCTCAGTCTGAAAATTCTCGCAATGGCAAAATGCGGTGCAGGAGAGATGGGTATACACAAATGCAAGAATTCCAGCCAACCAGAGACCCAAGTCTGTGATTGCGGGGCAGAGATTCAAATTGGTGGTCAATCCTCGACAGAGGAGAAACAATACCAAACTGAAATAACTCGGAGAGTAAGCAGTACTGAGGCAGCGCCATACACCGCTCGCTCAACTTGTTGTCATCCTGAGTTGCCTGGTAGTCCATTCCATGAAGGAATGTGTTCTGCTAGAACCACTGAGCGCAAAAAAGATACACTCAACCATCTGCAACTTAACTGAAATGGGAGGGAAGGCTGTCCTGAGTTCCAGGTCATTTAAGAGAAGGTACTATTCGTCTCGGTCACATACCAGAGGAGTTAACTTACAGGTAGGGTAAACAACCGAGTGGACTGGCCAACTCACTGACTACTGAGGTTTTGGCCACCCTCCGAAAAAGTACTTTAACACGTCCTGACACTGGAAATGGTCATTAGTCATGAGTTGTTGGTGGTTTCTCCAAAGTTAGAAATTAAGGCCATATGTTAAGATTTAAACAGAGGGTAATGAAAAGGGTGGCGAACACAGTACCCCCAACCCCAAAACGCTTTAGAAATTTTCACTTACAATTAAAACACTTTAGAAGATTGACGCCATCTCGATGTTTGCGGAGTCGCTTGCGTCAACAAACTTCCCATTTCCTGTGCTAAATCCGCACACCACTTGTACCCATAGACACTGGGGCACTTTCATCACAACAATCGTACACCCGACGTCTAACCAGGACTTATGGAAGGGGACTACGTACTTATCTAAAGGGACTATGGCATTCTTTGCGGCGTTTTGCGCTCTTCAATTGTTTATCAGTGTTGTCAATTGGTATGTGTTTATCCTCCAAACTGGGTATAAGACACACAAAACCAAGGAAATAAGTGAAATTAGCATATTTATTTCTGGGCTCAGCTCGTGTCGGCCTATGAAATATCCTTAATATCATTATTTCT
>NC_087208.1:65501772-65546297 GCF_015104395.2 Macrobrachium nipponense | reverse complement strand
TCAGGAATTTCACGGTAGTAGGAATGTTATTGGAGATCGAAGGTAAAAATCTGCACTCAAAGAGAGGCGTTGCTTAAGAGTTGAATGAATTAATCAGTCAATGCACCGGTAAATATGGGTTGCGGAAGCATGAAAGCGCTTGCTTACTTCGTATAGCTTTTTAGATGTGAATGTTGGTGCATTCATCGCATTTTGTAGTGATTGTTTACATTGTGTAGCCGTGTGACAGTTAGGAATCGTTGTTTTTTAGAATGAGTAAATTAATTTGAAATAACAATTACGGGCATAGTGCACCTACGTTTTAACGAGCTGTACTTTGTACAGGTATGACATTATTGATCATATTGTAACTATGGTAGCAATAGCGATTTTTTTTTTTCAAAATTTACCTCCATCATTTTATTTAGTGAAGATCTCAATAAAATTAAGGGCTGATCGATGACTTTGTGAATTTAAAACCATATATGCTTTAGTAATTTTATAAAGTTGGGAGCAGAAAAATATTTGCTCAAGCACAACACAAGGTTAAAGTGTAGCCAAATTTTATATTTATTTACACAGTATAAAAAAAACTCCGTAGGGGACAGTACTTTCAGAGTACCTCACGCGGTGCACTGTAGGCATTATTGAAGGTTCTTTGTAGCGCCCTTTCGGCCGCTAGCTGCAACCCCTTTCATGCCTTTTACTGTGCCTCCATTCATATTTCCTGTCTTCCATCTTGCTATCCAACCTCTCCTAACAATTGTTTCATAGTGGAACTGCGAGGTTTTCTTCCTGTGACACCTTTCAAACCTTTTTACTCACACTCCCTTTCAGCGCTGAATGACCTCATAGGTTGCAGGTGGGAAGTGGGAGACTTTTAGAGATAATCTTGGAATGGGAAGGACTTAGAGATGATCTTGGAAGTGGGAGAACTTAGAGATGATCTGGAAGTGGCGACTTTATAGATGATTCTTGGAAGTGGGGGAGACTTTGAGATAATCTTGGAAGTGGGAACGACTTTAGAGATGATCTTGGAAGTGGGAGACTTTAGAGATGATCTTGGAAGTGGGCGACTTTAGAGATGATCTTGGAAGTGGGAGACTTTAGAGATGATCTTGGAAGTGGGAGACTTTAGAGATGATCTTGGAAGTGGGAGACTTTAGAGATGATCTTGGAAGTGGGCAGACTTTAAGATAATCTTGGGAAGTGGGAGACTTTAGAGATGACTTAGACGAGTGGGAACTTTGAATAATCTTGGAAGTGGGAGACTTTTAGAGATGATCTTGAGTAAGTAAGACTTTACAGATAATCTTGGAAGTGCAGACTTTATAGATGATATCTTGGAAGTGGGAGACTTTAGAGATAATCTTGGAAGTGGGAGACTTTAGAGATAATCTTGGAAGTGGGAGACTTTACAGATGATCTTGGAAGTGGGAGACTTTAGAGATAATCTTGGAAGTGGGAACCTTTAGGAGATATCTTGGAAAGTGGGACCGTTTAGAGTAATCTTAGAGTGGGAGACTTTAGGTGATCTTGGAAGTGTAGACATTTACAATAATCATTAAGTGGGAGACTTTAGAGTAATCTTGGAAGTGGGAGGGAACCTTTAGAGATAGAATCTTCAAGAAGTGGGAACGACTTTACAGAGAATCTTGGAAGTTGGGTTAAGAACTTTTACAGATGATCATTGGTAAGTGGGAGACTTTAGAGATGAATCTTGGAAGTGGGTAAGACTTTAGAAATGATAATCTTGGAAGTGGGAGACCTTTTAGAGATAATCTGGAATTAGGGAAGAGGGAGACTTTACAGGATTGATCTGGGAAAGTGGGAGAAACTTTAGAGATGAATTCTTGGAAAGGTTGTTAAGGGAACTTTAGACAATAATCTTGGATAAGAAACAAAAAAATGGGAACCTTTAGAGATAATTTCTTGGAAGTGGGAGGAACTTTACACATGATTCTTGGAAGTGGGTAAGACTTTAACAGATGAATCATTGGAAGTGGGAGGGAACCTTTAGAAGATGATTCTTGGGAAGCTGTTAAAGACTTTACAGAAATGAATATATTGGTAAGTGGGGAGACTTTAGAGTAATGATTCAGAAGTGGGTAAGACTTTAGGAGGATGAATCTTTGGAAGTGGGAGGACTTTAGAGATGATCTTGGAAGTGTAAGATTTTACAGATAATCATGGAAGTGGGAGACTTAGAGATGATCTTGGAAGTGGGAGACTTTAGAGATAATCTTGGAAGTGGGAGACTTAGAGGTGATCTTGGAAGTGGGAGACTTTAGAGATGATCTTGGAAGTGGGAGACTTTACAGATGATCTTGGAAGTGGGAGACTTTAGAGATAATCTTGGAAGTGGGAGACTTTACAGATAATCTTGGAAGTGGGAGACTTTACAGATAATCTTGGAAGTGGGAGACTTTACAGATGATCTTGGAAGTGGGAGACTTTAGAGATAATCTTGGAAGTGGGAGACTTTACAGATGATGTTGGAAGTGGGAGACTTTAGAGAATCTTGGAAGTGGAGACTTGTTTACAGATGATCTTAGAAAGTGGGGAGACTTTAGAGATGATCTTGGAAGTGGGAGAGGCTTTACAGATGATCTTGGAAGTGGGAGACTTTGCAGATGATCTTAGAAGTGGGAGACTTTACAGATGATCTTGGAAGTGTAAGACTTTACAGATAATCTTGGAAGTGGGAGACTTTAGAGATGATCTTGGAAGTGGGAGACTTTAGAGATAATCTTGGAAGTGGGAGACTTTAGAGATAATCTTGGAAGTGGGAGACTTAGAGGTGATCTTGGAAGTGGGAGACTTTAGAGATGATCTTGGAAGTGTAAGACTTTACAGATAATCTTGGAAGTGGGAGACTTTACAGATAATCTTGGAAGTGGGAGACTTTACAGATAATCTTGGAAGTGGGAGACTTTACAGATGATCTTGGAAGTGGGAGACTTTAGAGATAATCTTGGAAGTGGGAGACTTTACAGATGATCTTGGAAGTGGGAGACTTTAGAGATAATCTTGGAAGTGGGAGACTTTACAGATGATCTTAGAAGTGGGAGACTTTAGAGATGATCTTGGAAGTGGGAGACTTTACAGATGATCTTGGAAGTGGGAGACTTTGCAGATGATCTTAGAAGTGGGAGACTTTACAGATGATCTTGGAAGTGTAAGACTTTACAGATAATCTTGGAAGTGGGAGACTTTAGAGATGATCTTGGAAGTGGGAGACTTTAGAGATAATCTTGGAAGTGGGAGACTTTAGAGATAATCTTGGAAGTGGGAGACTTTAGAGATAATCTTGGAAGTGGGAGACTTTACAGATGATCTTGGAAGTGGGAGACTTTAGAAATGATCTTGGAGGTGGGGAGACTTTAGATATAATCTTGGAAGTGGGAGACTTTAGAAATGATCTTGGAAGTGGGAGACTTTAGAGATGATCTTATAAGTGTAAGACTTTACAGATGATCTTGGAAGTGAAAGACATTAGAGATAAACTTGGAAGTGCGAAAGTTTACAGATATACCTGGAAGTGCAAGACAACGGGAGGTGAGCATCTTCGGGAACTTGAAAACTATACAACCTATATTTCGGTGTTGCATTCAGGCAGAGGATCCCAAGTATGTGTAAATGCATTTTAATCGTTTTGATCGTCAGTGAAGTGTGTAATCGAAAAAAATGTGATTATCCTGTATCTAGGGGGAACTGTAGGGGCCGTGAGTGAAAAGAGATCTTCACCTCTTCATGCTGGAAGAACTGAATAGTTTTGAGACCCTCCGAATACTTGACCCTACCACCTCCCACTCCCCCCCTCACCTCCCCTCGCCTCCCTAACGTCCCAACTCCCAGCCCCATGACGTCTGAAGTCGTCCCACTGAATGCTATTTTGCTAAGACGAAACCCGAGATAATAATGCGTCCTTGACGAATCTTGTTGCCATTCGCCGTACAACATCCTAAGAACCAGCAGACACATGCACGCACACACGCACGCGCGCACACATACACACACACAAACACAAATATATATATATGATGTGTGAGCGCAGATTTCGTTGCATTTGATGGCTTTTTGGTTGTTGATCAACTTTCTACTATTAGTTTCACATTACTTTCTATATCTAGTACGTTCTTCCAAATGTAGTTGATGAATAACGAAACGAATATTAACATTTTGTCCCATTTAGTGGGAACACAACACCACAGCTGTTCCGTCGTCACTCGTCGTGTGTTGTTTATTATTGAATGGAGCTGACTTCCCCGTGGGGGGGGGGGGGGGCTAATGCCGACAATGCCCCTCGTGGCGTTCAATGTAAGCACTTCTTGAGGTTTTTTGCAGCGTCCCTCTTGGCCCCTGGCTGCAACTACTTTCGTTCCTTTTACTGTAGCTCCTTTCATATCATCTTTCTTCCATCTTACTTTCCACCCTCTCCTAACAATTGATTCATAGTGCAACAGCGAGGCTTACCTCCTGTTACACCTTTCAAATCTTTTCAGTGTCAATTTCCGTTTCAGCGCTGAATGGCCTTAGTTGCCCCAGTGCTTGGCATTATGCCTAAAACCCATAAATCAATCGAGGGAGCTGACTTAATGCCTGCACGGGCTCTTGCTCTTAGAACAGCTCGCAGTAACTACACGACCTTTGCGTTCTGCAGAATGTAATAAAAATGGAGCGCAAAGATCATGTAGCTTACGGGCTGCCCTATGAGCAAGAGCCCGTGCTGGCATAAAGCCAGCTCAATCATGAAGTACACTTTGAAGATGTCACGACGAGTGATTGGAAAGCTGTGATGTTGTGTTCCCAGTAAGTTGAACCAAGAGTTACTCTTCGTTTCGTTATCCATCAACCACATTTGGAAGAACGTAGATTTAGGAAGTGTGATTATATATATATATATATATATATATATATATATATATATATATATATATATATATATATATATGTGTGTGTGTGTGTGTAACTCGAGTAACCTACCTTTATCCTTTGGAGAAGCTGTAATTTAGTTGTACGCGTAGAAAAGTTTTCCTAAAGTTTCACTCGTGGTACGCATACCCCTCCACCCAGTGCTTGCCAATGCCCCTCTGGGGCAAAGAAGGACGGGTTGGGGGCCATCATCTTCAAGGTTAGCGCCATCTGTTCCTCTGACTCCTCTCTTCTTCAGCCTTTGACTAATGCACTTGTGATATGAACACGAAAACGCACAGACAGGCACCAAAGTCTCACATGTAAAAAGTATTTTCGTTTCGTGCATTTATTGATTTGTGTGTTCTTTGTATCTGTAAGATATGCAGTCAAGTCTCGCCACTTGAGATTAGTGAGAGAGAATCACATCGATTCACAGGTTTGATTCCGTCTGCTAAATTAACTTTTGTATGTACCCAAGCAGATGATATTGCATTAGTAAACACATCTCGAAGAAGATACTAGTCTCTCAACCTCTCTCTCTCTCTCTCTCTCTCTCGTTCTCTCTCTATCTCATCTCTCTCTCTCTCACTCCTCTCTCTTCTTCTTCTCTCTCTCTCTTCTCTCTCTATATATATATATATATATATATATATATATAGAGATATATATATTATATATTATATATATATGTATATGTGTGTGTGTTTGTGTGGAAATATCCACGGAGGGAATATAAAATCTTGATTGGAGCCAGTACTTTTGCCTTTTTAACATCGTCAGACTCACAGTGAAATAGACAGATACATCATATTTATACAGAACGTAGCTTCCTAACATCTCCAAGAAACTAACCTTAGGACGCCATGTTCTGCATAAATACGATTGTATATGTCCTTTTTACTTCAGTGTGAGTCTTACGAAGTCAGATAAACAAAAGTAGTACTAGTTTCAAGGAAGATTTTCATTTTCCCTTCTTTGCTATACACATATTTTACGGTCATCACATACTAACTCAAAACACCCTGGTCCTTCTCTTCAGTTGTGCCAGATCATTTTCCTACATCTTTGTTGTTTCTCACTTTCTCAAACACCTTTCCCCATGTTCTTCCACATACAGTGTTCTATTTTAAAAGTTTTACATTTTCCTTTCATTCAGATTTATCATCTATTCTTTGTAAGTGGTATGGCGTACAGTTCTTCCTACCATTTGTTCCTCTCTGTTCCTTTGTTTGTGTCCATATCTGTGTATCATTGTGTATTTCGCACCCTTGTTATTGTAGCTCTTCCCACTTATAGATATGGTTAATAAAGTTTTAAGCCACGAAGGAAAGTGAAAGACTGGTGTAGCTGCAAGATCTTCCGACTCAGGACGTTGAGTCGAAAGATTTTGCAGCCACCCCAGTGTTTCACTTTCCTTCGTGGCTTATACCTTTATTTATGCATTTATCACGTTCCGAACTTTCGTGATTCAGTTATACATTATAAATATGGTGTGAACAGAGATCGTCCATCTGTCTGTCTCATTTAGTTTGTCTTCACAACTACTCATACCTGGTTAAAGGTATATTAGTCAAACTTTGTGCAGCGATAGAGCACAGCGCATAGATGTGCCGGGAGACTGTATCTATGTCTGGTGTATCAATGTCTGGCCTGTTAGTGAGTGCTTTTACTCCTACCTTGTCATTGTAGCTTCTCCCTGGTCTAAAGGATTTTGCTCAAATCTGGTGAAAGGGTACGTTATCAAGCATATAAATGTGCATGAAGAGAGATAATCTCCTTTCTTGAATGTTTGTGCTTGATGACTGCACTTACTTTTCATTGGAGCTGCTCCTTGTTTGTGAAGAAATGTAGTTAAAATTTGATACGTAGGGAGACGATCATGCATGAAGAGAGATCGTGTGTTTGTTAGTGTGTCTGTCATGCTTACCTTGTCATTGCAACCATCCTGTATGGCTTAAGGTATTCTAATCAAACTTGCATAGCCTAGATGTACTCTGTCACACTTGCCTTATCATTGCAACTCTTCTTGCATGGTTGAAGGAAATTGCAGTCGAAATGGGAACCAAAGAAGACCTTCAGGCACAGAGGGGCATAAAGAGATATTGTCTGTCAGTATGTCTGCCATACTTTTCCTATTATTGCAATTCCTCCTGCTCGTTAAAAACATTTAAGTCAAACTGTACAAATATTGACCATCGTAGATGTTCCTGAAGGGAGATCGGCCGTCTCTCTGCCCATCATTGTGTATGTGACAGCTTATCATTGCAACTCCTTTGGGGGTGAATGGATTTTGGTCAAACGTGATACAAAGGTAAAGGTAGACGGTATTGCATAGGTTTGGATGAGGGGCTATTGTATTCATAATTGTTTCCATCAGTTTGTCTGGTAAATGTACTTCGTCATTGGAACTCCCACACGGTCAAAGGGAATTCATTCAAGCGTGGTACAAAGGTTGACCATTATGCATAATGGGGAAAATGGTATCATCTGTCTAACTTTATCAGTGGAGCAGTTTTTCTAAAATGTGGCACAAAGGCAAACCATGCTACCTAGATGTATAAGAGAAAAGATGGTGCACTTGTCTCTGTGCATCTGTCCAATATTGTGTTCATTACACTTGGTTATTGCAACTCCTGCATGTTTAAAGAGATTTCTGTTAAATTTGGTCCAAATGCATACGAAATTGCAAGTCTGTTTAATTAAATGCATGTCTTGTAGGAAAAAAAATTTAGATAAATAAATAAAATGAAAAACTACCCTTTTTGAAGGGATTCTGTCAAACTTTGGGTAAAATTTCCCACTTACACCCAACAGTGTTTTTGCTTGAAATATATGTACACATTTTTCAGATAGTTTTAGTGCGTCGAATATATATCTCTGCCCTTTATTTTGTTCACAAAATATGTTATTATTATGATGATGATGATGATGATGATGATGATGACGATGATTATTATTTTTATTATTATTATTATTATTATTCAGAAGATGAACCCTACTCAAATGGAACAAGCTCACAGACACAATTTGATTTGAAATTTAAGCTTCCTAAGATTATGGTCTTCATCAGAAAGACGTAACAGAAGGTAATGACAAAAACAACAAAAAGAAGAGATTGTTTATTAAAAAATAACAAATGAACAAATACTATAAATCAGTAACGATAAAAATGTAATTAAATCATTAAAACGCAAGAAGAATTGTACTAGGGTATAGTAATACATTGCATTTTCTCTTGCACTTAAGAAGTTCCCATTGCACGACATCCTCAGGGAGACTGCTCCGCAGTCCAACGGTGTGACGAATAAAGGACCTATGGAACTGAGATGCTGCTGTTCAGCAAATCCGGTTGCTTTCGGCAGAAAAAGGGACCAGGAGTCAATTGTGAAATTGAAAGAGCTGTTAAAATACAGCATATGAAAATTTTATAAACAAGAGACCATCCGTCGATGGTCCAAGTCACAATAACCTACCACCACGGACCACTGCAGTAAATCTGAAAGAGATTTACTGGTAAAGGAAGGACATATGAGCTGAATCAGGTTGCATTCATTTTATCAATGTGATAAAATGAATGCAACACCAACTTTCGTGCTGCATTTGCTGACACTCCATTCGTCATATCTCATGTTCAGTCAGAATCATAGATAAATGAAGTACTGTTATGCATACGGGATTCATAGAAATCCACCAGTCACTTTTTCTGTGTACAAGGGAACAGGTATTCATCTTGACTTTTTTTGTTTAATAACCTTCTCTTAGGTAAATATTTGATTTGGTGCGGGTTTGATTGTTAGCAGCTCATTTATGCTATCACTTCCCCACTTGGGGAACATTGTAACTTTCCTTTTTCATCTTTCATAGTTTGGTCCAGACATGGATGTTGAATATTCTTTCCAGATTTTCATCAAATTAGAATTTCATGATCGACCACCAAGTACCATTTTTTTTTCAGTCAAATTTTTGGCTGGTAATTCGCATCGCATTTGTTACCGCCAGGAATTGTCTCAAAACAAATACATGAGGGGAAAGTAATCTCATATGTATTGAGTAAACACTTGATGAACCTACGAGTTTTTCCTCGAGTAGAAAGAAAACTCCAGCCTTAAGATGTTCAAATAATTGAATTTCTAAGTTAGGTGGATGAGATTTTGTTGCAAAAATCGGTGCAGATAATTGTGAGTTTAAAATTTTTTTTAATACATAGCTTTGTAGTCGATGAAATGATCCGTTGTTTTGGTTAAATTTATACTTTGGTTATTTCTTTTTGTCAGTTTCATGTTGAGATGCAGTGATTAATTTTAGTGGTGGTGTTACCTGCTGTATAGAATATGGAAAGTCCGCTTAAATATTAGTGATTTTAGCATTTCTTCAATGCAAGGATTCATAGTGAACCACATAGATTTTGACAAAATTCCTTTGCCTTTTCCTTGAAAAGTTGCCCTCGGAAGCAATAAATTATCCAATTCCATGATGATCCTGCCATGAAGAGCCACCAGATCACGAAGTGAAATGTTGGAGCGGTGTTTGAGAAATCCAACACTAAACTATTAGTTAATATACCAACAGCTACTGGTACACTTGAGACTAGAAACAGTATTACCATCATTATAAATGTTCGAGTTACAACATAAACTTGCTCTTTACGCTGCGGATGATGAATCGTTATGCCATTCATCTGCATTTTGGATTCATGAATGTTGAAAATGATCGCAGATGCGACGGTAGCAGTTACAATTATTATTCCTGCCATACTAGCAACTATTACTTGAAGGTAGAACACAGAAGACGTACCCTTCCCTGTATTTAAGGTTAGCTTTGTAATGGGATCAAATAAACCAGTAAGAGTATTATTATTGGCTTCAGTGTTGATTAAAAACGCACAAATGATGTTCCAAACCCATATGATGAGGATGGTAATCTGTGTGTACCGAGTGTTGACAAAAGGGTCTCGAAATCTTATTGGATTGTGATTGTGATTCTTGTTGTTTTGTTCATGAAGTTGAATGTCATTTTGATTATCAGTATATGCATTTCCCTTTTTATCTTTGAGAGTGAGAATGCTTAGGAACATGAGGAGACGATCAGTACCAAGTAAAGCCAGTGACATTAAAGAAGAAAGGATAGAGATATTCATAGCAACTGCACAGAATCCAGGCCATCCGTGTCGCGGAAATCTAGTTTGTTGGAACCCTTTTGGTTGATTATGAGCAAGTGTCCCAAATGGGGCCCAGGGTCCCTCATCACTGAAGTTATAGATTGTAAGTTGACCACTCCTAAGGTAATAAGTGTCATGAAGCGCTAGTGAAGCTGAGGTAACACCAAGAAGTAGGTCAGCTACGGCCAATGAAGTATATATCATGTACACATGCTTCTTAATTAAGCGTGAAAATATGATAACTGTGATTACTATTGTGTTTCCAAATATTGTTATGAAGGTAATGGCACAACAGAAAACGAAGAGAGCAGTTTCCATAGCCTTGCATGAAGGAGAGAGATAATCCCACTCCAGGACCACCCCTTCAGTGTTTTCATCCCATGCAATCAACATATTGTACATGCATATTGGCCAGAATTTGTTTACTCGTAGCTTTTTATTTTCTTTGATTCTATTCAAATCAGTGTAAACATCATAGGGAAGAATTGTTAAACAAGATTCATTAGAGATATCAAATGGAATTGGACCAATCACGTAAAGTGGTTGTGGTTGCAAATTATCATTTGTACTATTTGGATTTATATCAATTGAAAAACTACCTTCCTTAAGAGTTTTTAAGCATTTCTTGTTGCCGGAGAGACTGGCCATTATCAGTATTTGCAGCGTTTTTTGTAGGGATATTGTCTGCTCCTTGTGATCAAACTCGGATGGTTTTATCTCAACTATTTTGGTAAAGCCGCCTCGAACTGAAGGATGGCTCCCCTGATAAAATGTCTTTTCAAAGAGTTCAGTTTCATTAGGATTTTTCATTATTTGGTCCGCCTGGTTTATAGCTGATAGCTTGTCTATGTTTCTCGGGTAAATCAAAAAGTGGAAAAATCGTGTCTCATAGTCTGTACCGCTTTGTAGATTATCTTTACAGTCTTTGCTGGTTTCGTTATGGCTTATACCTTGATCGAAACATCCACGGACAAAGTTTGTAGAGTTAAGAGAGGTAACATTTTCTCTTCTGATGGAGGTGAGAAGAACAGCTGTACTTTCATTGCAGATATATTCCAAGTTTAAGGTGCCATTGTAAAGGAAGAGGAACAGACCTTTGTCGTCTTTTTGATATTCATGTGAACAGGAATGGAAAATGATCCAGTTCAGGTGACCCCATATTGATTCATTGTTTTCAACTTTGGTAAAATATTTTGTGCTTGTAATAGTGACATATTTTTCCTGCTTGATAACGTCTTCTAGTACTTTTATTTCTGTGGGGTTCGCGTTAAAGACACTGATGTTGAATGCGTCTGTGTAGTGTTCGAATGTGTAGTTTGACTTTAAGATGATGTTATATACTGTTGTATTGATGTTGTTTCTGTTGGAAAGTAATTGCTGAAGGATCACATTACTTTCTATGGTTCTAACACTGACGTTGGCGTTTAATGCTACTAGAAACTTAGACTCCGTAATATCTTTTATGCGCCATGAATCTCTGGCATTGTCATTTGACCGGCTGGAACAAAAGTAGTAAGTTTGGTTTTTGTTGAAATGCATTATTTTCATTGTATAGTCCAGAGGGCGTTCACACGATCCATTCCCCTGGAAATTGGTAAAATTTCGTAAAATGTACACTAGCTTCTCATTTTTAGAAATAGTGTCAGTGTCTTTGCTGATGAATACAAAGGATTGCCTTGTGTTTCGTTCTTTTAATGCATAAAAACAGAATTCATTGCTTTCCGGGTAGCAAGAGGGACTGTTATTAATTTCATTCAGTGTTTCTATACAAAGTTGATCCGTGGCTCTATTTAAACTTAAAATGGTTATTGAAGTGTCTATTTTAGTTATGTTACATATTAAATCGCCACAGTTTCTTGATAAAGTGTTTTTAATGTTATATAAGTACACCAGTAACTCAATTTTCCTACTGAATTCATTGTCCACTTGGCATTTCCATGGTAAGAATGGGATGAGGGTGTATCGAAGATGACACGAAATGTCCGTGCAGTTGTCAACGTTGTTTGTCGTGGGAACATTCCTTTCCAAATTTCCCAAATATCCGTTACATTTTTCGAAGTTGTTTTTTAATTCTTCGTCACTCTGATTGTGGTGCACGGCTGGGTACCACCAGTAAGAGTTGTCCTTTTGTAGGTGCTTCATATGGACATGTTTATCGCCGAGGAAATGTAAACAGGAAAGCTCCGCAGTCGGATTATGCTCGTCAGGAAAGCAAGGTTTCATGTAGTTTAAGCTGCTGTTGAATCTACGCAAGAATGCTTTTTTAAGCTCTGTCTGTTGATTTTCTCTTTGTTGCTTGTTAAAGAGAGGACGTCTTGCTTTGATGAGGCCCCCTTCAAACTCGCTGTCGATGCAATGCTGGCCTCTACCTGTGTGTGAATGAATTGAATGGTTATATTGCCTTAAACGATCTTCTGTTCTGTAATATTAGTATTCCTTATGTATCCACTTTCTCGTTTTAACACATGTTCGTATTTGAAGAACTGTGACAAGGGATGCATATATATGTTGAAGTCTCTGTGTATTTTCATGTAGATGGCATGCTAGTGCTGTATGTGACTTAGTGTCTGCTGCTCTTTAATGAAGTGTTTCTTTGATTGTGTTTTTTTTCCTATTCATTGATGATATGGGATTCTTATTTGTACTTTTATATTTTTATGGTACGTATTAAAGATGATTAACTTGAGTGGTATTTTGACCACCAAGGTGCATCAGACTTGAGTAACACAAATAGTGGAGTGGGGTAGTGAGAAAATATTACAAATGGTGATACAAACAACAGATTTGGCATAAAATTCTTATTATTCCCATAAATCAAAATCAACCACCGGCCTCCTCAATACATGGCGATTTCCAGGATGGATCTCTTTTCCAAAGCAGCAGAAAATTTGCTCTATATTTCAAATATTTTCATTCCATAAGCCTACAAAAGTTGCCTACTGTATATATAATGATTAGCAATTTATATTTTGGCATTCTTACCGTCATTAAGAGATAAACTGAGCCCATCTTTCCAATATGGCCACCATGTTTCCAAAATGGCCACCAAAGATATGAATATATATACCTCTCGATAGATACCAATATGTTTTGTGTATCAGTCAGTTGCCTTTGGAATTGAGCAGATATCTTGTGACTGAACAATAAAATTTTGTTCTTGTGTACAGGCTCATAGAATTTGCTGGGTGTCTTGAATGTCTCAATAAAGATTGTCAATTATGTATGTCGAAGGCTCTCCACAGATTTCAAGGATTCACTAACTTTGCTGTCATAATTCATGACTGTCTAGCACAATCAGATCCACTGAATCTTCCTCTAAAGTGTTGCCCATTTCTTTGATTACTTTTGCTAGATTCTCAGATATTTCACGAAACCTTTTCTGTACAGTTTGAGCTTCATCATGATGCTTACCCTCAGATTTTGGATGATCATCACTTCTAGTCTCAAACTCATCAGTCAGGTGGCTTAATTCAGGACCAGCCACTGTCCAACTTCCGAGAGCATTTGCACCTTCAAATAGGCCGATGGCTCCCCTATCTCCCATCACTAAGCATCATTCTGCTTGTGCTCTTAGCCTATAGCCATTGGAGAAAAAGGCTGAGTGGTTTTATGGTCAGTGAAATTTCTTTTTGTGAATTCAACAAATGTGTCGTTTTGGAGAGCCTCCATGTCTGAAGTGAATTAAAAGCCAGCAGGCATAATGTACATGGTCCCGGGCAAAGAAGAAAGGAATGAGTTCCTGTAGCACGTCTTTGTACAAATTGAAATTAGACTCCTGGTATGACCATGATGAAAACGAGCACTAGAAGTTCTAGCTGAAGCACAAGATTCCAAAAGTAGAATTGTGGAGCCACTGACTCGTATTCTGATCCAGCTTTCACAACTTAACTCACTTTCGTCTTCTGCTTCCTGGATGTATGCCATATAGGCGGCTTTGCGCAGCTGATATAAATTACAAACTGTCACCTGGTGGGCTAGATACGTCTTCTTCACATGTTAAGGAGAAATTAACGAATCTACTGCTCCAAGAGTAGCTATTTCTGCTTCTGCAAGAGCACCAGTCCAACCACTGTCTTCCAAGAGGTCACCAAGAATTTTGAATGCTGCCATTAAAAACATGATAACCATACCATTAGCCATTCCCATTGGATCTCCTCGACAATTACAAATAGTGGCTGATCAACTGCTAGAACTGGGGTATGGCCAGGATTGAGAAACATTGGGGTTGCTCTTGTAATATCTATGGCATGTTTAATCATTGGAACTGAATGAGCTGCCTCTTGAAAAAGAGGCAACATGATGACAAGTTTATTTTAAAGGGTGCCCTTGGCCACGATTAGTGCATCATTGTAGTTACATGCTGTGGCTAGGGCTTCTCCCACTTTCCCCTCTTAGGCAAACCAAATCTCTCTTCTCTTTTTGAAAGCCTCCAGTTCTGGGATACAGGCAAGTATCTGTTCTTTCAACTATGTTAGGTGCACAAAGGAAGCATCAACATTTAGCTATTCCAGTCTTTCCTTGTACAAATCATAAACTTCTACCATCGTAAAATAGCTTGTCTCTTTTGTACATCTCAAGCTCAGTATAAGCTTGGGCACATGCCTGTTGTCTGTACTGCACGTAATCATTTCCAGTTTTCTGGGGACTTAGCCAGGCTCTCTCCCTGTTGTATATGCCTGTCAAACAAGACGAGTGATACATATGGACCTTGGAAACAATAGCTCTCATCTAGTAGGTTCACGGCACATCATTGCAGCTTTTCGGGCAAAGCCAATGTCATGGGCCAATCGTTAATCTTTGTTTTGTGCTGGTTTGTCATAGACAAAGCAGATTCCTGCTTTCTCAGTTCTGGTTACTATGTGTGAATTTTGCTGATGGGACAATATCATCATCATTTGTCTTACACTACGACTTCCTTTTCCTTTTTGATTTTGTGGTTTTGAACTTCTGCATACATGATCCATGATATGTAACTCGTTATTTTTAAAAGTGCAGAATTCCATCACCTTCATCAAGCCTTGGGAGATAAAATGGCATAGCCATTGCATTTAACTTATAAAATTCAGGAATGTTTGTAGCAAGGCTAACATAGCCAGCAACAGATGCATCCACTAGTCTTTCATGCTGCCATTGTTTTTGTTCTATAGGCCAAGGGTTTATCCTTTTACCACCTTTACAACATAGATGCACTTTCAGATATGGGATATAACTAGGCTCAGATATGTCATAATCCTACCTCTAGCCTGATCATTCATTCAGTGCTATTTAATTCCCATGTGATCTGTACATCTTCTGGAAGACTAAAGCCCCATCTTATTTGGCTTGGCTCTCCCTGCGCTGGCACATGCTGTTAATTCAGGTGCTGCTGTTTAACTTTGAACTGGGGCTAGCTAAACTGCATTTGGGAAACTAATGACAAATATCTACCATTAGCTAGCATTGAACCCCAGGCTGAGTCTCACAGCTGTAGTTTCAACCAGTGTGCCCTGGTAATGCACTGACACTACACTATTACACTGTTACATCGAGTTACTTAACCATTTTTTAAAAATAAGGATGAAAATGAATTAAGCAGCGCTTAATGATTTCTAACCTTAAAAAAAATAAATAAATAAAAACTGATAAAGCTGAAGTTACCCTGAGCCCATGTAGTATTACCTGACCTTTTACCTCGTATATGACCTTGGCCTCTTTGACGGACATTTTTGTATAGTGGCAGCCATCTTCGATATTTCTAGGCAGCAAAATTATGTATCTAAGTATGTAAAGGCTTGTTTTCAATATTTTACCATAAACTGGGTGCGACTGAGGAATTCGAACGTGATTAACCAATTAAATGTCAGTATTCAGATATCCAACAAAAGCCATTTTGAAAACCTGCCAGCCATCTTGGAAAATAATGTGTAGCCAGAGGTTGCGGATGAGACAGAAGGTCAAGAAGAATCGTTGTGCCAGATTTCATGCGTGCATCACCATTTGCAATTTTCCCCTATTATTTTGAAGATACCAGTTCCTCTAAAGTCTACATCTATTCATGTACCTGTCGTGTTTTATTCTTGGTTCACTCCTTCCAAAAAAAGCTCTGCACCCCAATTTATTTTCTTAACCTCGTTCGAAGTTTGAGTAAGTTAACAATGTGGTGTTGTTTTTGGCCCTTTTTTTCCAGTCTGAATGTGTGATGCATTGTAGAAAAGGCTGTGGTACCCTTACCGTCTGAAATGACTGTAATATTATTAGATGCTTGAGGCGGCAAGACCTGACAACAGAAAAGTTTTGTACTGGCACAAAATTCGTTCTGAGGTTACCTGCATTGTGCATCTTTATGTAATGGGCAAGGCATTAGAAGTGGATGTAAGAATTGCATTGGTTTATAGTTACTATTCTTATATTGGACGGTGTATAATAAGAAAGTAAGCTATGAGGGGGGGATGTACAGCTATGCTTAGAACTGATGCTACTTGACTGCAAAGGATTTTGTTCAAAATTCACTAAGTGGCAACCTAACATGCTCCATAGTTATCTATTATTTCAATGTGAAAACACGATTATTGCTTTCAATAAGGCCATAATATGTTCCATAAGAGTGAAATCTGTCATATATTTAAAAACAGTAAGAAAATGTCACTTGTAGACAAATTTCAGAAAAAAACACTTAACAAAACATTTTCAAAACTTTTGTTCACTCATCGCTGATGCATTTGACTAAAACGAAGTCGTCATCAAATCTCAGTTTAATTATTAAATAAAAAAAATGGAAAAATTTGTCTTAACATCAATAATTTTTGTAAAGCAACCATAAAATTTGAAAGGGTCCTATTTGATTGTTTTTACACCTCAATACTGAAAGAATGTAAATCTTTTTATGCAAAAGTAGACTATGCCCACTGATATGCTATTAACATGTGAGTGGAGCCTTTGTAACATAGTGGAAGTCAAGTGTAGACATATCTCTATGATTCATGACACTCAGCTGGTGTATCTCTTGTCTGGTGAATAATGGTGGATCTTAAGAGGAGTGAGCCCCATAGGAGGGTAGTGCCGACAGACAGTGCACCCCACACAGTGCAATGCAGGCATTACTTAAGGTTCTTTGCAGCGTCCCTTTGGCCCCTAGCTGCAGCCCCTTTCATTCCTGTTACTGTAACTTGGTTCATATTTACTTTCTTCCATCTTACTATCCACCTTCTCCTAACGAATTTTTCCTTGTGCAACTGCGAGGTTGTCCTCTTGTTACATCTTTCAAACCTGTTTAATGTTAATTTCCCTTTCAGTGCCAACTGACCTCATATGTCCCAGCTCTAAGCCAATTGGCCTAAAGTCTATATTCCATTCCATTCCTTAAAGGAATTTGAAATTTGAAAGCAGGAAATGGACAGCTTTTTGAAATCTACGAATGAGTCGTCAGTCATTGAGGGAGAGTTTTGCAGAGCAAACACGGCTTGTTGGAATTTTCTCAACTCACTGAGGTGTCATGTTGCCTGACAGTTCTTGGAAGGGGGGAGGGGTTGGGTTTGATGCATACAAACGGGTATCCATGTGTTCTTTCAATTAGCGCACATGTAATTTTTGCTTTTATGTATACAATTGCGTATCCATATGTGTTGTTTTACCTAAGTCGCCTGTAAAAAGGACTGTACGTATTGCTTGCTCTTTTATGTGAACGGGGTGTACATTAAACTTAATGGACCTGGAAACCTGATTAATTATGTATATTGTTCACTATTTGGATGCAACGAGGGGCAAGTATAATTTTGAATATTGTTCTTGTATTGTCTTGTGAATTGTTTGCGTTTTTGTATTCTAACAGACCTGCTTGTACTTTGAATAATGCGCCTGTAAACGTGATTATATGTGTGTATTGCTTGCTCTGCATATTGAATTTTAACTAACTCCCATGTGCATAAGGTGTGCATGTGTAGCTGTCACTTTGCATGTCATAGGGCCCATATAAGAAGATGAGCATGTGTAGTTTTGACGTAAATGTATGGAAATTTGGTTGCATGTGTATAATCTAATACCGCCGTGCAAACAAGGTGATTGTGTATAGTTATCCCTTCAGTGTATGTCAGCTAGTTTGTCCAAGTCGGGCTGACACATCCACATTCAAACAGCCTCCTAACGACCCTGTATCATCCTTACCTTTGGGCAGATCCTCAGCAAGGCCGGGCACTGCCACTAGGAGATTCATAAACAGGAGGCACCAGCAGGACGTTGTAGGTCTTCGTTTCATCTGCAAATGAAAGATTCATGTGATTGACATCTGTTGGCTGGAAGAAATGCGTTCAGAGTTATGCAGGACGAAAAGATCCATAAAAGTACGATTGGTGTGTGCGTGTGTGTGTGTGTGTGTGTGGTGAGAGAGAGAGAGAGAGAGGGTGGGGGGCAGTGTTTAATGGAGGTGGGTTGGTAGGAATTCAACACCGATTACAAAGCTAAATTTTCCATGACAAACTTTGTCTGTTCAACACTGGATATTGTCCATGGCGTGGATTTCGAAAATAGTAGGCTTTTTATAGAGGAAACGACGTGTAATGATCGGTGCACTGTAGGCATTACTTAAGGTTCTTTGCAGTGTCCCTTCAGCCCCCAGCTGTAACCCCTTTCATTCCTTTTACTGTACCCAGGATCCATACACTCTCTCTATGGATCCTGACTGTACCTCCATTCATGTTCTCTCCCGTAATAAAACTTGCTATCCACCCATGCTCCTAACACTTGTTTCGTCGTGCAGCTGCGAGGTCTTTCCTCATCTCACACCTTTCAAGCCTTTTTACTCTTAATTTCCCTATCAGCTCTTTAAGGATGCCAATCGAGAGGGGCTTACCGGAAGAACCCAGCTGGCCACAATGCCTCCCCAAGACAATCAGTCCTCCTCTATGGGAGGTCTTTTGTCCTGAGATGGCGCCTACGTCCTGTGAGGATACCTCGCTCTTTATTACCCCAGTTTCTGAGGGAGTATCTGAAAAGCAACAGAGTCGCTATATCTACCATCGACTAATTATACATCGGAACACTGTTTGCTTCTAAATGGTCTTTTACTCTTTAATATTATAATATATTTGGTTTTGCTCACGCGCTGGGCTTTCGTCTGTATGTAGTTCTTCATGGAAGGATGTAGTTTTGATTAATCCAAATAAGCTGATTTTATTTTACAAGTCTAGTAGACAGACAGCGGGACGGCGCTGAGGATGTCTAGTATCAATGTGGGTGAGTACGTTTAGATCAGTGTTTCTTAAAGTGTGGTCCGCGTGGAATGTTACAAGGGGTCCGGAGGATAATGTGGCCGTCGCTATCAGGTAAATTGTAGGCCAAAACATGGCTCAAAAACATTTGTGGCCTGAACGTCCTAAATTCTTATTTTTGTACCACTAAATCCTCTTGGCTTCTGACAACGGCGCTCGTCAGATTAAGGGTAATGCTGGGGTCACACATTCACGTATCACGACGGCGTATGCCCACATATGTGGATCGTGGGCATCATCGCGGTGAAATGACCTTGAATAGCTGGTAAACAGGACACGGGCTAACGGACGTAAAGCCAGCACCGTAAATTGCGCCGCAAATGTACGCGCAAAGAAAGCAAGGTCGGACGTCTACCTGAAACTAACGCCGATATTGTAATGTTCTATGTACGTCAACTTCTCGTCAAGACCACGCCCACCGTTGTGGTGCCGTAGGGTACAAAAGGGCGGGCCTGTGAACAGAGCTTGCCGTTCCGTAAACAATCATTGTAACAGCTCGTCTCTTCGT
Source organism: Macrobrachium nipponense (assembly GCF_015104395.2). Lineage (NCBI taxonomy): Eukaryota > Metazoa > Arthropoda > Malacostraca > Decapoda > Palaemonidae > Macrobrachium > Macrobrachium nipponense. The sequence continues at coordinate 65,526,493 of NC_087208.1, read as the reverse complement.
TGTTTTCCTACAAATTTATCTATTTTAGTTTTATGGTAACTTTTTGATAGTAGCCATCTGTAATATATATAATATGTAATTAATGTAACATCACAAATAAATGAACATAGGATAAGTACTATATAAGATTAGCCCTAGAATTTTCTTGCTTCAATTTTACCATTCAGACATACACTTAGACATATAAAACTGTTGACTATGGGCGATTTATATTTAAGCGATATAGAATAACATCTAATAACTTATCAAACATTCTTGGAAATAAATAGGAATTTACCTATTCAAGATAATATTTTTTAGATGTATATTTTTTAGATGTATATAAGAATTCCTCTCTGATATTTACATTATTTGTTACACCATTATTGTAAGACTGCTATTCAGAAGAAATAAATATCTTCGATAAGGGAACGTTCTGTCCCTCGTCAATGGGGGTAGCTTCATGGAGAGTTTCCGTGTCGCTGTCATCAGTCAGAATCTCATCCAACTCCGACTCCTGTAGGTGGAAGTTGACATTTTCCCTGTCCTGAATGTCTGCAGGAGTGGTTGTAGGAGTGGCTGTAAGAGTCTTTTCCGGGCTGAAAGAAGGTCCTGCAAGATGTGACGTTGATGGTCCCTTCCTTGGTCGTTTTAGGAGGTTCGGCATCTTAAACTGCTGGTCTTGGGAGACGGAAACAACAGCTGACCTGACCTTTTATACCACGCTACAGCGTTGCCATGTCGTACAGGGTTGTAAATGTGTGAATCGGTTTCGCCGTAGGCTACAGCGCAATTAGGAGGCCCGCGTGCTTCGCCGAGGAAAGAAAACAACGACGGCGAACGATGCTGGTGACCCTAGCGCTTACCCCGCAGCAGTCACCGTGGCTCTCACGTGCAATGCCTGGAGCTACGTCAGGTGACATTTGGCGCGACCACCCACGACTTGTTTTGAACATTTCAAAACTGGAGTGGGCTACAGCGACCTAGTGGGTGGAGCTTAGCGACCGGACGACCCGTCACCGTACGTCTACGATTTTACGTGTTTTACGTTACATTTACGGTTTACTGACGTAAGCTGTTGCCAACTACCAATTTCCGCTCATGCGTGGGCGTGCGTGCGTTGATACGTGAATGTGTGACCTTAGCATAAGGCCCCACCAAATCCGTCGTGGCGCGTCACGTGCGTCCAACACGGCTACGCGTTTTGTGCGTTTCGATCAACTGTCATAGTTCAAACACGAGTGGCCCCACACGGCGCATGAGCGTGCATGGCGTCAGGTGCGTTACTGGACTAGACGCACAAGGAACAAAACATTTTGTTTTTAGCCGCACGTGGACGTGCGTCTCCGAGCTTGGGTCCGCATGAAGGAAGAAATTGTGGTAGACCTACAACAACCTGCATTTGAACCACCTGCCCAACTTTGAGTTATAATCAAATGTGATGATTTGTGGTTAGGATAAAGGATTAAAGTATTTTTTTTATTATATTCTAATGGATACATTTATGTAAATATCTTTGTTTCAGAAGTTCCTGTATCAAAGTGTTCAGTTCACACACAATTTTACGTTTCTTAATTTTTGTATTAAATAAAATAAAGTGCAACTTTACAAATTTCGAAATCAGTAATCCTTCCCTCAGAGTTACTACAATTTTCTTACGTTGATACGGATCTTCTGTAATTGGTATCAAATTTTGATATTCGAGATATAATGCCCTCGTGAATTAAGTCAAAGGTTTTCGGCGTTATCCGACAATAAAAAAAAAAAAAAAAAAACTTGTCTGGACGCTATCGTAACTTATGAAAGAGTTTTGCATATTCTACACTCTTTCTTCTTCTAAATTTATGTCATACGTCCAGATTTTCCTACTGTTCAACCCCTCTAATTTGGTTGACAGCACCGAGTCAGAGGAAAACCTCGCACGCTCCCTTCATAACGGCAACTACTGCTGAAGTTTGAATTGTCGGTCGGTGGGGCCTTAGCCTAAGATGGGTGCAATTTAACAACTTTGTAGAAGGCAGTGGTATTGATGATCAGGCAACAATGTAGTGACTGATGCCCGGCCGCCAGGATGTGGGCCGGCGGGTGGGACTAGGAAATCCCCCTCCCCCCCCCCCCTCTCTCTCTCTCGCTCTCTCTCTCTCCTCAAATAATTAATGAATGAATGAGGATGAAATAAAGACGGACGGGACCGTTGGACTTTGAGGGAATGAAGAAGCTGAGAAGGAAAGGAGGAATGAAGAAAAGTAGGATCATCATGAATTAAGAAACGAACGAAAGGAAGAGCGCAGGAAAATTAACAAACACCTGAAGTACTAAAGCGATGATGATATGGAATAAAGAATTAATTAAACAACATGAATGAAACAAAAAATGCACTGTTAATGAGAGAGAGAGAGAGAGAGAGAGAGAGAGAACGTTTGGGTCTGCGTGACAGCAAAATTGATGATTTAGAAATTGAGTTAACACGTTGCCACAATACTACCATAATTTATGGGTAGACAATCACGGACGATCCATCGTCATCACTCTGGCCGGGTCTTATTCACTCGATATTTAATTGGTGAAACAAGAATACAATTACAACTTTAAGCATACCACTCAAAAGATTGAAGTTTCGTCAACATAATGTGATATATGAAAGCCCCATACGAACTAAAATAAGCATGTTACGCTCTTTGTAAAATATGTTTTCAAGGCAGTTTTGAAATCCAGTGTGGCGGCTATCGTCAGGCTGGCCGGTCTAACCACGGACAATCCACCATCTTTCCCAGCTTTCCCAGCACTAATTTGAACAATGTAACGTTTATTGATCTTACTCAAGATTGCAGTTGTAATCAGCACAATAAAACAACATTTTGTTGCCTATATTAGTGAAAGTATGAAACTTGTTATTCCCGGGGTCATGGTTTGAACTGAATTCGGTGGTTTTATCCTTACTGCCATCACAACTGAAACTCCACAGTGCTTATTTGATTGTAATTATACACATTATTGGTCTTAATCCACTCCAAACTGCACTTGAACCACGTTGCTGTTCCTGGTTCCTAAGCGCTCACTCCACAAACACAGTTACGAGCAGCAGACGACGACACTGGTTATGAGGTGCAAAGCTTTATTCCCTTAATTCTTTACTTTACTCATTATTTAGTTTAACTTTACTTTGTTACTTCAAAATTTAATTCATGTCTATTATCCCTTTTTTGCAACCAATTTACCCCGAAAAATTACAGATATTTCTAAAGTAGATAGAATCTAATGTTTCTAACCTTGTCGTACATCTGGCTGCCGAAAACCATCACGGAGCAGAGGTTGATTAGTGAATTATAATTTTTTTTTTGCTAGCACTTTTCATTGATTTAATTCTATATTAGTATTTTGATTTTTTTAAATAACTGTATGCCAGAAATAAATGTAACCCGTCATGTTTGCATGCTAAGAATGGCAAAATCATCGTTGCCACATTAGTGGAGCTTCACACATACGCCGATGCAATATTATAAACAGGTTTCCATGAATTCTAGTTGTCATAGCAATACAATAATGATAAAATTGCTTTAATATTTATGTATATATATGAAAGGCCTAGGGTTTTTGATTAATAATATATTGCCAATATGTTCGCTGTGACCTATGGAATGTGAAGAACAGTGGAGAAGCAACGACCCGAGAAAACTGACGAATAGTTTCTGTGGGTGGCGTGACATAAAACTGCATAGTTAGACAAGTCAATGTACTCAGTTCATGAACTCTTCTCAAAGTGCCTTTGTGAAACTGGATGTAGCCAGTAATTGTGAGGCGCTAACGAAGTGTGCGTTCGTATGTGCGTGTGCGCTTCTTCTATTGAAAATGTTGGATACCCAAGTCTATGGGGGGATTTTGATAGAGGCGTCTTTGGAAGAAAGGCAAGATGCCGTGGTGGTCACCGGGAGTCTTTTTATAATATAGTGCTTTACATAGTCCGGCTGCATGGGTGAGTTAAATTACTTTAGCCAAAGGGGTGGCTTGTTGTCTGTTTGACATTTATAAGAATATCTAATCTTTGATTTTGTTGCTAAACTTATGTGTACTTACGAGTGTGTTTCTCGTGTCTTTGAAACAGACGGTTCTGGCAAAGGGGGACCGAGAGTCTTAGGGGGACAGAGAGTCCCCGATAGATAATAGACATTTTGGTGTGACTATATTTACTGTTTAGACATTTTGATAGTGGGGTTAACTGAGTTAAGTTAGTCTGTGAGACTTGATTTAGACTTGATTTACTGTCTTTCCATTGTTAAATAAATAGTTATTTTTTATATAACTTGACTGTCATTTTGATTACCTGACAGAATGGAGAGAAAGAGATTGTCGGAGAGAGAAGAGTTGCCGAGAGAGAGAGAGAGAGAGGGGCTGTGTGTATTAATTTGCCTGACGCTCGGGGTTCCACGTTTACCAAATGAATAATGAGGAAATAACCTCATTACATATACTTCCAATACATAGGCTAATTTCACTAATTTCCATGTTTTGTGTAAGTCTTATACCCAGTTTGGAGGGTGAACACATACCAATTGGCAACAGTGTATAAATATATCAGTCAATAGGCAGGTAACAACCGAGTGAATCGTTAGATATATACACCAATGTAAACTATTATTAGATAGATAGATGGAAAAATCATAGAAAATAAGTTTAAACTGAAGCAACTTTCAGAGAGAGAGAGAAGGGAAGGTGAAGGAAGGAAGAAGGACAGGGGTGGCGGTGGAGGTGGGGGGAGAGGGTAGGTGGAGCTTTTTACTCCTGCGTTCGTATCCATTTCTGGATAATGGGGTTTTTTTCTCTTGGTACAAGGACAAGTGTTGTTATTCTTTACGGTTAGTGATTCACGATATCCTTATAAATTACGGCACTGGGTGTAATACACTATAGCAAAATCTCGTTCTGATACGAGTGTTCGTTACAGAAATATTGCCAAAAAACGTGCTTGCACTGTCTCTGAAACCCATAGTAGTTATGCTGCTTAGTTGTCAATCAAGTTTTTTGTAATCAAGTAATTTTTTTACAAGCTAGCTATTGTATAAATTTGTATTTTTCCCAATCAAAACATATGCTCCTCAATGCTAACTTTCCTCTTTTAACGACTTTCTGGTAATTGCAAATTCGGCCCCATTAATTTCTTATGATGCGAAAACAGACAAGAGGCCCAGGGAGCGAAAGCGATTGCGTCACACTACGGCGGTAATCCGGCAGTAAAGCATCTTCATATATCCAAAAAGTAAATCATAGATATATATGTGCATTACGATTATAACAATTACATGAATAGCTGATAACAGTCTGCATGAATGACTGGTAAACTTTTCTGCAAGAAAGTTGATTATAGCAATTTATTTACAATAGGTACGAAAGTCAAGATGTGACGTCATAATACAGTACTTAAAAAAACGTTCTAATTCCGAAAAATAATTACTTAAATTTGAGTCAGGAATCGAGTTACTTTGTCAATAACGAATTTTTCAAATTAATCATCATAAATATGTAAAATATTGATGTTTTACTATTTATTTAAATAATTAACTAGTGCACGCTTCTTCGTCTTCTACCAAAACCGTAGATTCCATAAAAACGTCGTGGCAAAGGACCGGTTTCCGATTGTTGTGATGAAAGTGCCTCAGCGTCTATGGGTACAAGTGGTGTGCGGATTTATCACAGGAAATGGGAAGTTTGTTGACACAAGCGACTCCGCAAACATCGAGATGACGTCAATCTTCTAAAGTTATTTAATCGTAAGTAAAAATTTCGAAATCGTTTTGGTGTTTTGGGCCTGCGTTGGCCACCCTTTTCTTTACCCTCTGTTTAAAGCTTAAATTATGGCCTTAATTTCTAACTTTGGAGAAAATACTTACTTCGAAAGGAGAGTAGAGGTCTTTAGCTCCGCCTCTCACCAACAACTCGTGACTGATGACCATCTCTCCCCCCAGATGCTGAAGCCTTGCCGAGGATGGGGGGCTTAGGGTTCAGCAGCTGGGCCCTGATGCCTGGTGGGAACTGCTTTCTCGCTGGGCCTTGATGCTCAGCTGTTGATCCAACTAAATAAGTCAGCTCTTTTCCTTTTACTAAAATTTTTCATCCTTCTGCTTCCTCCCCCTATAAGGTACAGATTTTATGTTGATGACTTTTGGATTGGTTTTGGACATGATTTGGACTTACTCATTGGATTTGGTGGAGGGTGAGGATGGTTGGCATGCCACCTCACCCGTAGAACTCGAGTACCTAACGTGGTCGAGCGAGGGGAAAGTTTATATGTCAAACCCTGCTCTTAGTGCTGGGTCTGATCTCGACGGACATCATGACGCCTTAAGCACTGAGGGTGGGGTGTATATCTGGTGGTAAACCCACCCCTAGGGCAGCCCTGTATGGGATAACACTGTCCTCTAAATGTGGCTCCATGGTGGGTTGGGGGCTACCTGGACGAATCATCAATTGTACGTCTTATGGAGACACTAAAACCTTCTGTTGACGACTTGGGCAAGGATAAGGACAAGGAAAATTTTTGTAATTCCTCTATTGTGACTTTGGAGCCTTTTTCAAATGAGCTCCTTGTTACAAACATTTTGTATGTAAAACCAGTCCCTTTAGACTGGAATTATGATACCTTATTTAATAAATTTTGTAAATTTGGGAACGTAAAAGAATTACGGAATAGACTTGGCAAAAATTATGGTTGTTTTGAATTTTGGATATTTTTCAACAACGAATCGGAAGCTCACAGAGCCTACAGAGAGTTTAGGTCAGACTCTATGAGTGTTGGACTTGTAGAGGCGGAAGAGGTCCCTAGGCATCTTGAGATATATAGACCACCAACTGAAACTAAAGATTCAAGTAAAATAAGTAAAACCTCCAGATCACCAGACCCAGCTAAGTGGTTGATCATTACAACACATGGCGAGAGAGGCAACCTCTTCAAGGTGAAAAGGTTGGTAAGCCAGAAGATCGGCAATGTTGGGAGCCCAGAAGTAACTCGCTTTGGGCGTAATAGTTTTTTAGTTCATGCCAAGACCAATGTTCAATCAGTAATGCTCCTAAATTTAAAGCTTAATCCCGAAGATATGATAAAAGAGGTAAAACCTCACTATAATTTTAGTTATGCAAAGGGTGTCATCTTCAATGAAGATTTACATGAAATGGACGAAGAGGAAATTTTGGAGATGTGTCCAGACGTGGTTTGGAAGGTTTTCAGGGTGCCCCGCTCGTCTATGATTATTTTAACATTTGTAAGTCCTATTTTGCCATCTGAAATTGTTCTTGACAATGAAATTATGAAAGTTCGTCCATATAGACCGAGAGTGCTCCAGTGCTTTAAATGTTTTGGCTTTGGTCACTCCTCAAATATTTGCACCAGAAATAAACTTTGTGAATCGTGTGGCAAGCCTGAGCACGAGGAATGTTCTGAACCGGTAATTTGTGTGAACTGTAAGGGTGACCATCGAGCCCGAGATAAGAAATGCAGTGAATTTAAAAAAGAACAGGAGGCATTACTTAAATCTATTGCTGAACACATCAGTGTGGGGCAGGCCAAGAAGCTGTTGGGAAAGAAAACTTATTCAGATGCCTTGAAGGCACAACAGCCGGATATTGCTACTTCTGGTGCCCCTTCTGGTGGTGCTCCCCGGGGGTCCCCCAACCGTCCCAATGGGGTTTCCCATGCCCTCTCTGGTGGGGCTCCCCGTGCCCCCCCTCCCCCCCTGTTGGGGCTCCCCGTGCCCCCCCTGTTGGGGCTCCCCGTGCCCCCCTTGGTGGGGTTTCCCACGCCCCCTCTGGTGGGGCTCCCCACGGCCCTCCTAGTGGGGCTTCTCATGGCCCCTCTGGCGGGGCTCCTCATGTTGTAGAGACTCTGGTCAAGCCAGGAGACCCTGTTGGTTCAAGGGTTCAAGCCAGATCTCAATTTGTTGACGACTTCTCTCTGACAGGGACATTGCCTGACATTGAGCCCTCACCTGATCCTGTCATTACAGTGCACCGTGGAGATGATGGTGAGGAGATAGAGGCCCTCTTTATTCGTCAGAAGAGGGCCCTTTCTCCCTCTTCGCCTCATTCTCGGTCACTCGGCCATCATAGGAAAAATAAAAGCAAAACTGGAAGGGCAAGTGAAGGCCCATCATCTAAAAGATCTATAACACCCGGATCTAGATCAAGTAGTTCTGGTAAAACTGATAAGATCTCTCTCACCAGGACTCAGATTCCTAAATTGGTAGAAAATTTTAAGATCCCATCTTCTAAATAATGGCTCTCATGCAATGGAACATCCGTGGGCTTTTATACCAAATAGAGAGCAAGTTCGGGTTCTGTTTAAGGAACATAATCTATCTGCGATGTGTCTACAAGAGACAAAGTTGGGAGAGCACACTCCCAACGTGGGTTTTAATTATTCATTTCATAGGTCTCCACCCCTGATAGGTGTACGTGCTCAGGGAGGCACAGGCATCATAGTCCGTACGTCTATTAATCACAGAGTTGTTCAGTTGAACACTGTGTTGCAGGCTTGTGCAGTACAAATTTTCAATTATAAATGGATCACAATTTGTTCTCTCTACCTTGATCCATCATTGGAAAATAGATTGCAGGATGCGCAGGGAAATCCCCGTCAGCTAGAATTAACCGATCTACAGACTTTAATAGACCAGCTTCCTAAACCCTTCATTCTGATGGGGGATTTTAATGCCAAACACACCCTCTGGGGAGAGCCAAACTGTGACCGGTGGGGTTTAATAATAGAACAGCTGCTTGACTTAAATGACATCACTTTAATGAATGATGGTTCCCCTACAAGACATGATGTTTTTCATAATTCTGATTCAGCCATTGACCTCACTATCTGCTCTTCGTCTTTGAGGTTAGATTACCAGTGGGTAGTAGACCAGAATGATCATGGCAGTGATCATTGGCCCATTCACTTAAAGTTTATGAAAAATATTCCATCTCCATGTTTACCAAAATGGAAGGTAGGGGAGGCTGACTGGGGATTATTCAAAAAAACTACTGAAGTTGATCAAAAGATAAAAGATTTTCAGAGCCCAACATCTGCTTATGAGTATTTAATCAGTATATTGCTGTGTGGTGCCATGCTGTCTATTCCTCGAACTTCTGGTAAGCCTCGGCGTCCTCTAGTACCTTGGTGGAGCGATTCATGCGCTTTGAGCCGAAAGATAACTAGAACTTGCTACAAGAGATATCGTAAATTTCCTTGCTTGGTCAATAAAATTATCTATAAAAGAGCTCTTGCTAAGCAAAAGAAAACATTTAAGCAAGCAAAAAGGGAATCGTTTATCAGATATATAAGTGAATTAAAATATGACTCCCCTATGTCATTAGTCTGGAACAGAATCCGAAAGCTGCAAGGGAAATTTTCTCCACCTCCCTTGCCTATATTGAAAATTGATGGCTTCCTCATATCTGATTCTGGAGAAGTTGCAGAAACCTTTGGTAGGCATTTCTCCAATATATCTAGTGCCCTACATTACTCTCCTGCATTCAGGAATATTAGGGACGGTACCACGGTTGTTCCTGCTGTTAGTTTAAATTTAGAGTCATATAATCTTCCTTTCACCATGAAAGAATTGGATCATGCAATCTCGTTGTCTTCCCCAACATCTCCTGGAGAAGATGATATACTGTACTCAATGATTTTTAATCTGCCTAGAAGTACGAAACAATTTCTTTTAGACATTTTAAACAGTTTTTGGCTTTCAGGAACTTCACCAGAGTCTTGGAAGATATCGATTATTGTACCTGTTTTAAAACCTTTTAAAGATTCCTTCCTTCCTAAGAATTATAGGCCAATTGCTCTAACTAGTTGTGTTAGCAAGATTTATGAGAGGATGGTCAATGCTCGACTTGTGTGGTATTTGGATTCAAAGAATCTTTTATCTAATCGGCAGTTTGGCTTTAGGAAAAATAGAAGTACTTCTGACCCTTTGATGTTCCTTACTCGGGAGATACAGAATGCTTTTGCTGTACAAAACCAGACTGTTGCAGTGTTCTTTGACCTAGAAAAAGCCTACGACACTACCTGGCGAGGGGGTATCCTTATGCAACTTGTTGAGTGGGGTGTTGTGGGTAATTTGTTCTATTGTCTGAAAGATTTTTTATCAGAACGTTTCCTGAAAGTAAGAGTGGGCTCTTACATTTCTTCTGCCTACCCTCAAGAAGAAGGGTTACCTCAGGGAAGCGTCCTTAGTCCAACACTCTTTAATGTAGCTGTCAACGGCCTACTAGAACAAGTTCCTGTTGGGGTGCATGGTCTGGCCTTTGCTGATGATTATGCAATAATCTGTAGTAAGTCCACAGCTGTTGAAGCTTGTCAAATGATTCAGACTGCTATTAATGCTTCAACATCATGGGCCAGTGCTAAAGAGTTTCAAATTTCAGCAGAAAAAACCAAAGCTATAAGATTTTGTCGATTAAGAAGAGTGGAAGAGATCCCTACACTGTTTTTAAATGATTCGATTTTACCTTATGAAGATAGCATTAAGTATCTAGGTGTTACATTTGATAAAAAATTAACTTTTACTCAACATGTTAATGAAGTTGTATGTAACGTGAAGCTTCGTCTTAATATTCTTAAAGTCGTGTCTAATTTTAATTGGGGGGCAGATCGAATCACCCTCTTGAGGATGTACCAGGTTTTATGCCTAAGCAAAATTGATTATGGTTGCCAAGTTTATGGTTGTGCGTGCAAGACAACACTGCAGAAATTAGATGTTGTCCATAATATGGCTTTACGTATTTGTACGGGAGCCTATAGAACTTCACCAGTAGAAAGCCTATATGTTGAGTCAGGTTTTCCCCCATTATGTATCCGTAGGGAGGAATTAGGCTTGAGAGTCCTATCAAGAGTACTTACGTCAAAGCTGAACCCCAACTATAAGTACGTTAGAGAACCATCTGATAGAGCCCCAAATAGACCTAGACTGCCAAGCCGCTTGAAGTTCGAGCTAGCCAGCTCTGCCAGAGGTGGGATTACTACCCCCTGCAGTAGCTGAAATTTCGCCCTCAAAGTTTCCTCCTTGGAATAGGCCTCGCATAGAAATCTGTCCAATTAGGGAAAGCAGGAGCAACAGTTCTGGTGATCAGTTGAGGGCAAGTTTCTTGGATCATGCTTCTGAACATGGTGATTCTCATCATATATATACTGATGGCTCGAAGGGTTCTGATGGTGTTGGTTGCTCTGTAGTGACTAGTGATAATATAATTAAAAAGAAGCTTCCATCTAATTCCTCTGTTTTTACAGCTGAACTGCTGGCAGTTTTGACTGCTCTTAAATATATTTTTTTATAGTTCTTGTACTAACAAGGTTTTTACCATTTTTACTGACTCTTTGAGTGTTTTATCTTCTCTCAAAAGCCTAGTCTCTTGCACCTTTAGTGCAAGAAGTACAAGATTGGTTTTATCTTTTAATTAATAGAAGAGGATTTTCTGTTAGGTTTTGTTGGGCTCCGTCCCATGTTGGAATTGTTGGGAATGAGCGAGCCGACACTGCTGCTAAGGCTGCAACTAGGCTTAGGCACATTTCCAACATGGGCGTCCCTGTATCTGATTTTAAAAGTACCATTCGATTTTATTGTAGAGACCAGTGGCAGGCCCACTGGTCTACTTTAGATAATAATCTTAAATTAAAGTCGATTAGGCCTTCTGTTCATCCTTGGCCTCATAGCCGGATGGATAGAAGGTCTGAGATAGTTTTAGCTAGATTACGTATTGGCCACACTAAATATACTCACGGGTATCTAATGATGAGTGGAGCGGATAGGCAGGTTCCTCGCTGTTCCACTTGTCATGTGGATTTGACTGTGGTGCATATTTTGGTGGAGTGCCCTCATTTTGAAACCAACCGTAGAGCTTGTTTGCTGGCAAATAAGACTCTGGCCGATATTTTAGGTGAAGGTGCTCAGGCAGAGCAAATTATGACATTTTTGAAAAATATTGGTCTTTTTTATGAATTGTAATTTTCTCTTAATTGTTTTAGGTTTCTTGTTTGGTTTTTATGAATGAATGATTTGTATGTTAATCGGTTGTATGTATGTTTGTTTGTACGACAGTGACTTTTATTCTTAAAGATATAAATGCGCTGAATGGCCCCTCGGCTCCGGCGCTTGGCTATGTGCCAAAAATTTTATAATCTAATCTAATCTAATCTGATGACCATCTCCGGTGTCAGGACGCGTTATAAGTACTTTTTCGGAGGGTAGTCCAGCCGTGATCGCCGGTGAGTTGGCCAGTCCATGCTGTGTTTCACCCTAGTCAGAATTTGCCATGGAAAGAAGTCTGGCTGAATTTTGTGCTCAAGTCCAACCAGGGTAGTACCCTGTACTTGCTGCAATTGCTTTGAGGCACTTGATGCCGTTCCCAATAACACATGACCGGTTCAGTGTCGAACCGACATGCGACTGAAGCTCAGCAGATTGGCGCCAGATATTCCAAGAGTAAAGAATCGGCAAAAGCAGCACCATTCGTCGCTTTAAGTATACGGTTCGAGATGTGAGGAGGAAGCTGTGCTGTTAACTTCACTAAAATTTGTGGGCAAAATTGCAAAATTAATAATGTTGGAAAGTTATTTTAAGTAAAATGTTGAAGATATGCCATTAATGAATAATTAAGTAGCAATTTTAGTACTATATATCATACCCTGTAAACACTTTTTAAACCCAAGACGGAAATTATCATAATAAGGGGTCCGCTACATGAGTAATTTTAATAAGCTTAAGAAACTGGTTTAGATAGTACATAACGGATGCGACTCACGATATAGAGCTCTAGTCTTAACTCGTTTCCTTTCGCTTCCTAGAATTTCCTGTCATACAATTATAAGACTACAAACATTGAGAATATATATACATATAGCCTACAAACATTGAGAATATATATAATATATAAAAATATAGTATTCATATATATATTCATATCAAAATATATATATATATACTATATATATATGTATAATATATATATATATATATAAGTATTTAATACATACTTCTTCTAGTCTATAAGGGAATGATCGAATAACAGAAAATTAGTATTTGTAGGTTTCTTTGTTGACTGACAGTGTTTTCTGTACAGCAAAAATACTTAAAAAATAATCTGAAAATAGATATCACTCATACGTGGGGAAGGTGAAAAATCTATATTAAAAAAAATTGATACTTTGATGACTAATCGCTCTTGTCAAAGAACCAACGTTTAGCTTCGGAAACTGACAATTGATATAGCTAATGTAAAGAATTTGACCATTTTCCTGAACGTTTGTCGACCCTTCCATTTTATTTCCTTTCATAGAGCCAGTGCCTGGAAACGTATCAGCTTCTTCAAGTATTTTTTTCTTCCCCCTCCCCCCCCTTTTTTTTTATTTAGTGGCCGAACCCTTGACGCAGAGCAGGAACCTGTTTTACTAGTTCTTACTTCCTGGTTCCTTAAGGCACTCCAATCCGTTCATCAGCAGTGAAGTTCAATGTTGTATTTCTGGGAGATTTGGTTTTCTAGTGACGGATATTGTATTGAATCGGTCACTCGACATGTGTGCCTTTGTTGCAGACTTCGAGAGTTTAGTATTCTTAGTTTTTTTAAATAGATTTTTCACCTTCCCCAAGTATGAGTGATGTCTGTTTTCAGATGATTTATTGGTATTTTTGCTGTACAGAAAACCGTGTCAGCACAAAGAAACCTACAAATGCTAATTTTTTGTTACTCGATCATTCCCTTATAGACTAGAAGAATTATGTATTAAATATACATGTATATATATATATATATATACCATTATAACTATACATATACATATACATATATTATTATTATACACACACACACACACATATCTATATATATATACAATATATATATATATATATATTATAATATATATATACATAATATTTGTGTATAAATACATAATATATAAATATAATATATATAGATATATATATATATATGTGTATGTGTTATGTATGTATGTGTGTTATTTTTATATGTATATATTCTCAAGGTTCAAGTCTTACAATTGTATGCACGCGCTATTCTGGGAGACGTGCTTTGCAAACACCTGTACCTGATTGTAGATTCGGATGTGTATTTCATTGACGAGACAAAATGGTGACCTATTGCTCCCTCAGAATGGCTTTTCTTGAATTCAACGTAGATTTTGATGTCTGTTTCCTCTGTGTTTGGGTCACTTTTCTTTTCATTTTTTCTTTTCACGTGCGAAATGCATTCTGCCAACTCGCCAGACAGAGTGATGTTTGATTTTTTGGGTCTTTAATGTAATATGTTTTATGCACGAGAATTAATAGTAATCTTACCTTGATGAAGAAGCCCTTGAAGGCACCAACAACGGGTTCTCCTCTTCTCTCCTCTACACCAAGGGCCCTGCTCTGCCCATAAGTCCACTGATGTTTTGTAATCGAGCTCCTGTTTTTTAATAACGCTACCGAACGCTATCCGACGTCAAACCTGACTTTATTTAAACACTTCACTACGTAAGTTTCGACTACGTCTGTAGGAAAGAAGGTACCTCGCGCAATTGTTATCCTACTCTGGTGTCGCGCTTCCCCAGGCTAAGGACTGGCGAGCAAAACGGCAACGCTCTTGCTGACCTTGAATACTAGGCTCCAGAGGGCGGGAAACCTGCTTTGGGTAGGAAGGTACGTTTGGTGCTTCCTGAGAACCGAGGTTTTGACTTTCCCGTGATTTTGTTTTTCACCGAAGGGGAATTCTTTTTGTTGCATTGTACGTCCTGATTTTTTGGTTCCGTGGTCGCGCCCGTGAGTCGAAGAATTTCTTATCAACTAAGAAATTCCCCTTCGGTTTAACAATATGAAAATATATTCATTCCGAGGTAGAGCGAATTAGATATTAAACGACATTTGTAGGTTAATGGGAGAGAGATTATATTATATATATATTATATATATATATATATATATATATATATATATATATATATATATATATTGTTATGTCTGTGGTTCCTTTCAAGAGCAACGGATCAATGGATCTGAGTCGCAGTGATTTAAGGCCAAGAATGAAATAAGGAACCATGACACAAGTGCGAAAAAATTAAAGAAGACAGCTTAGGGCCAGTTTCTGAGTGAAGTAAGTTAGGTAAACTCAGAGGTTTAACGTGGTTACATACGTTTCATTACTCTAAGGGAACTAAAGCCGGCGAGATCGGCTCGTTCCTGTAGACTGGAGTGGAGGACCGGAATATCCAGATATGATGAATCCATGAATCATGCATTCACAAGAATCCACTTCCACTATGAGGCACATAATAGGGCTTCTGCAAACAGATGTGATGATGACATCAATACAGTGGCTACAAACACGTGGAGGGGATCGGAAAATTCTTAGAAGATTAAACACCATTCCTTTTGCTGGAGCTGTGTCACAGATTAATCACAGGACTGTAAGACAATGACTTACACAAGATGAATGTTACATCCCAGCACTATAGCAAAACTAATCACTACGGGGCACTTAATGATTCAAAACACCATGGGAGGACACCTACAGCATCACCACACACAAAGGGGGTAGCAGGTTTCATGGTGCAATGGCTGAGAGTGATGCTTGGGTAGTGATTGAGGACCATAAGTTGCTTGTAGCCATGAAACGTAAAAGAATCAGGAAATGTAAGGAGGGGAGACTGCCTTAAACCATTAAGTTACCACTGAAGCTGATAGCTCAGCTTGTCCGTCTTCATTGGTGGTGCTATTGGGGTAAAGCACAATAGAGAAATAGAGCAATTGAACATGTGGAGCAGTCTCCAAGAGATAGGGGAGAAGGGGAGCACTCTGCTCCTGTGAGACTGTTGCTGTTGAGATGGTGAGTTAAAGTTTAAAGATGAATCTTCTGCTGCATGCCCTTTCATCAACTTTTCCTCTACTTCCGATCTGTGTGGTAGATGAATCTTCTGCTGCATGCCCTTTTATCAACTTTTCCCCTACTTCCGGTCTGTCTGGTAGATGGCATATGTTCCGGTGTAAATACCCGGCCTCGTGGCATTCAAATTCGGCATGGGTGGCTTAATCCGCTTGTTATGACTTACTTCTCGGACTTTCAGGTGTTTGCAGAAAAAAATGGCTGGCAGCAGTGTTTGTGGAAGAGAAAGCTGTGAGTCTTAGAGATCTTTCATAGAGGTAGTGGAAGAATCATAGAGTGGCTACTGATTTTTTATTAATGTTATGTTATTTTGACTTGGGGATGTTGATAATTTAGAACAATATATATGTATATATATCACACTTTTTATATATACTTTTTTCCTCCTGATGGGTTTAGAACCAGAATGTTAGTTTTTCTGCTTTACAGGAAATCTTCCCCCTGATCCCAACTCCTTGACGAGGTGGGGGGCTTAAGGATCCACTGCAGAGAGAGTATGCCCCTTTATGCCTACGCTCTCTGCTGTGGATCCAACTGAACATTAGGACCTTTAACTCCTTTTCTCCTCCTCTTCTAAATTTTCCCCTTTCCCTTCTTCTTCTTTAGTTGACGACCTTGGCATGATTTTGGACTATTGAATTGAATGCTCTTTTAATTTGATGGAGGGTGGAGCTGGACAGCATGCCACTCCACCCGTAAAACTAAAGTACCTGACGTGGTGGAGCGAGGGGAAATTTTTATGTCAAGCCATGCCCACAGTGCTGGGTCCGATCTCTTGGGACTGACGACCCTTAAGGCACTGTGGGTATGGCGTATATCCAAGTGAAGATCCCAGAGCAATTACCACTATGTAACAAAATTGCTCCTCCCCCAGTTGGGCCTCCCTGGTGAGAGGGACCTCATCTTGGACGAAAATATTATTATTATTCTATGGAAAATACACCAAACCCCACTATGACTTCTGGCATGGCAACGGACTATCCCCAAGTTAGAGAAGAGCAGGAAGGTATCAAAACTTGGTTACCATATAGACCAACAAGAAAAAACAGATATCGTGTTGATCCAACCTTGACCCATTTCGACTCCCTCTTTGGTAGTGGAAGTTGGTCAAGATTCCTTACTATGGAAACCGAAAACAGAATATCTGCATTGAAACTGGAAAACTTTTTGTTGAATCGATATTCAACTGCAGAAATGTCATTCAGACTAATAAAAGACCAAACGTGGTTAATTGAAACCACAACTAGAAGCCAATCGGAAAATTACTTAACAATAAAAAATATTGACAATATAAATGTACATATTAAAAAACATGACAACATGAACAGTGTACAGGGTGCCATTGTCTCCCTGATGTGAGAACCTTTAGAAAAAATATATTGCTAGATTCCCTTAAAAAGAGATATAATAATGTCCAAGATTGCGAAATTTACAACATAAACAGTAGAAGAAGTAACGGAAAAACTCTCAGAATAGCAAAAATAAAATTTGACGGCCAAGAATTACCTTTAAAAATTAAAATTATGGGCCAAAGCAGAGAACTAAGACCGTACATTCCAAAACCACTACAGTGCCAAAACTGTAGTAAATATGGACATACAAAGAAAAACTGCCGTAATACAGCGGTATGTGCATATTGTGGATCTAACGAACATTCCACACAGTGGAAGTGTGGTGAGCCAAAGTGTGTGAACTGCGGGCAAAATCACCATGCAAGATCTAAAGAGTGTATGTATTATATATACAACACAGAATTAAAATTACTTCAAGAAAGAACAGGAATGCCCATAAAGGAAGCCAAGTTAGAATTAAAAGTCAGAGGAATGTATGATCCTGCTTGGAAACAAACGTTTTTCTACTATAATTTCTAACAATGAGACAAAAATGGAAAAGGATAAGAATATTAAAACCCTAACAGAAAAAACGGAAGGAAAATAACCACTTTGCATAAAGAAAACAGTTTAGCAAAAAACCAAGAAACATGCACAAATATTTATTTGTTCAAATTCTTTTGAGATATTAAAAGAAATAGAATCTCAAGAGATACAAGTATCACTGAAATGTTAGAAGAAAGTTATAATGAACTAGAAGCTAAGATAAAAAGAGACCCCTGGAGAGGACTCCGCCCAAAACCAAAAAACCAACAATCATTAGAGAATTGTCTGTTAAAGCAAAGACTAACTACCCATCGAAAGAGCACAAACCAAGAAGTAAGAATATCCCATTGTCTCCTAAAATAGTAATAAAACCAATGGAAGCAACAACCCAGAACATCAAAGAAACAGCACAGGAACAAACCATAGACGAAAATAATTACGTGATGGGAGAAGAGATTACTCCATCACCAATAATAGGAGCAGCAAAAGCAAATGAAAAAAGAACACCACACAAAAAACACATGTGGATGTAATAAATGTTTCATAGAATTATGCAACAAAAACAGAAATATAACAAAAGACAGTTTAACGAACACAATAAAAATTTTTATAAAATGTAGAAGTAGAGAGACTACTAGTTTGGACACTCACGGAAAAGGCTGTCTGTGCATTGGACATCTAATATCTTATAAAGAAAAACAAATAAATGTCGTAAAATTTTAGAGAAAATGCAAATTGATGATCCACAAAGAGAAAATAGCACACTAACATAATATTTTCAACAATTACATTATACAATGGAACGTATATGGCCTCCAGACCAGATTACATTTGGGATAATTGCAACGATTACTTAAGGAATATGAACCTATGGGTATTATGTTTGCAGCAATGTGAATAAAACAATAACAACTATAGGTAAATATACCTTAGTATCTGCATCTAGAGAGGAAGAAGGAAATCTAGGTACTGCTTATATATGTTGCATAACAAAGTATGTTATGACAAACAAAGTTACTTATAAACTTTACTGACTTGCAAATATCAAGTATTAAAATACAAATTAAAAATGATAATTATGTGATTTATAATTTATACAACCAACCAAATAAAAACTATGACATTGATAAACTTAAAGATTTATTAAAGTCAATACAAAGGAACCTTCATTAATACTAGGTGATTTTAATGCTCATAGCCTAATATGGGACTGTAATTGCACAAACTCAAATAAAGCAGGGAAAAAATTAGAAGATTTAATTGATTCAAACGACATTTGCTGTATAAATGATGATGAAATATCCACATATTTTTCAAGAACACATGGGACTTTATCCTCGGTGGACTTAACTCTATGTTCAACAAACATAGTTGACAGATTGGATTGGAATACAGTTGATGACCTGCACACCAGTGATCATTTTCCAATATTAATTTCCTTATTGCATAATAGTCCTGTAAAACATGTTCCTCATTATAACATTTTTAAAGCAGATTGGGAACAATATAAAAAGCATACTAAAAATATCCCACCATTTGAATATTTCAAAGACCACAATGAAACTAATAAATTTCTAGTTGGTTTCATTAAAAATGCTGCAGATAAATCATTCCAAAGACCAAACCCCATCCAACCAACAAAACACAAAGTTCCATGGTGGTCTGATAGGCTAACAGAGTTAATAAACACAAAACACTCATAGGAGACGATTAGATAATTTGAACAAAAAAATTCACTAAAATAAATACAAAATTTCCAATATTAGAAGGAACTTTGCAAAAAATGGCTATATTATTGCTAGAAATTGATACTTTAAAACCTGTATATAACAAAATATCTGCAAAATTTAAAAAGGAAGTAATTCAAGGAAGAATAATTTCTTGGAGGAAATACGTATCAAATCTCTCAAATAATACTCCCATACAAAAAATATGGAAAAAAATCAGAAAAATAAATGGTACCCATGTTAAACCACCTAGACATGCGATATTAAAAGATGGGAAGAGAATACTTAATCCAAAAGAAATAAGCAATATAATAGGAGAAAACTTAGCAAATGTAAGTAGTGATAAGAATTTGGATGAACACTTTCGTACAAAGAAAAATAGTATAGAATTAATAACAATAAATTTTGAAACAAGGGAAGATATATTATAATAGAAAATTTAATATGGAAGAATTGGAATATGCTCTCTCGAACCGCAATAAATCTGCTCCTGGAGGTGATAGTATTTGTTTTGAGATGAGATGCCACTTGCACCTTTGGCAAAGTCATACTTATTACAATT
This sequence comes from Macrobrachium nipponense, assembly GCF_015104395.2. Lineage (NCBI taxonomy): Eukaryota > Metazoa > Arthropoda > Malacostraca > Decapoda > Palaemonidae > Macrobrachium > Macrobrachium nipponense. The sequence continues at coordinate 65,506,433 of NC_087208.1, read as the reverse complement.
TTATAATCATTTATGGCTTCGGAATTTGTTTCCTGATGAATGGCGTAAAGCTATAATCATTCCTATCCCCAAACCTGGGAAGGATCCAAGCAATGTTAACAATTACAGACCAATATCTCTAACAAGTTGCTTATGTAAATTACTTGAAAAGATGGTGGAATGCTCGACTAACGTGGCACATTCGAGAAAATAAAATTTTGACTCCTACTCAATTCGGGTCGCAATGTACAGGTCTACATTAGATTCTCTCTCTTTTCTAAGAAGACCATATACGCAGAGGATTTGAACGAAAACAGGTAACTGCAGCTGTCTTTTTTGATGTTGAAAAGGCTTATGATACTACATGGAGGTATCCTATATTAAAAACTTTACAAAATAACAACATCCGTGGACATTTACCCAAATTCATCCAAAAATTTCTGACAAAACGCAGTTTTCAAGTGAGAATTGATGATACATTGTCCAGAACATTTCCACTTGAAAATGGTGTTCCACAGGGAAGTGTCCTTAGTGGCACACCTATTTACCCTTGCAATAAGTGATATTAGTAAACTTTACCTACTGGAATTAAAAGCAACTTTGCCCTTTATATGGATGATTTTGCCATCTATTATTCAGCGTCTCGCATTAAACATGCAGAAAGCATTATTAACAAAACTATAAAGAAAAATAGATGAATGGACATCATCTGTAGGATTTAAATTAGCCATAACCATAAGACACAAGCAATCGCTTTCTACAAAGATAAAAGGTGGATGAAAAATGAAGAAATAGATTTGAAAATCGGAAGTCATAATATACCAATTGGCCAAACAGCAAAATTCTTAGGATTAGTACTTGACACTCATTCAAACTGGAAAGCCCACATAGCATACGTGAAAATCAAAATGCAAAAAAGCTTTAAATCTAATTAGAAAATTATCAAGCACTACATGGGGAGCAGATAGACAAACCCTTACAATTGCTATATAAAGCAACAGTACTGTCTATCATTGATTATGGCAGCGAAATATACGGCTCGGCTTCAGACACAACACTGAAATTATTAGACTCGGTTCACAATGAAGGTCTTAGAATATGCTCAGGAGCCTTTAGATCATCACCAACCTCTTCTTTACAGGTTGAATGTGGTGAACTACTCTCTCTCTCCATAGAGAGTTAGTGACAATGAAGAGTGGCCCTAAAGATTCAGTGTAGTGATTCCCCAACAAAAAAACTATTTGAATTACGTGATACATTTATTAAACAATCATATACCACCTTTCCCAATAAGAGCTAGAAGACTGTTTGAGTCACTTAATATAAATTCACAACTAACTTCAATAGTAAATTACCGCCTCCATGGAATGATGAATAAGATAAAAAATTTGCACTAACTTAAAATATTTATCAAAAAATTACTCGTATACTCCAGAACCAAACCCATAGACAAAACATACAAAGAGCAGCAAATAAGCCGAAAAGGTCCCCATTACGCAGTATATACGGATGGATCCAAATCAGAATACGGAGTGGGTTATGCTACAGTGTCCAAGGACAAAACATACCAGTTCTCTCTTCCCAACGATGCTTCTGTATTTACAGCAGAGTTATGTGCAATAAACATCGGCCATAGAAATAACAAAGAACACCCCTTTTAATATTTTGTGATTTTATAGCGCTCTAGAAGCGCTAATAGAAGCCATTAACAGGTACAATCCCAGAAATGATATTGTGCAACAGATTAAGTTTTTACTCCATAAATATATAATAAGGGAAGAAATATTGAAATATGTTGGATCCCTGCCCATGTCGGAATAAAAGGAACGAAGAAGCTGATAAAGCAGCCAAGGAGGCAGTCCACATGATGAGATCAAGTATAAACATCCCTATTAGTGACTATATAGCTCATATTAAAAACAATCATTGTAAATAAATGGCAAATATATGGAGCAGGGAATCAGAAAGTAATAAACTAAAACAAATAAAACCTGATGTTAAGAAATGGAGCTCCATATATCAGAGAGAGAGACACACACAAGTAATCTTGACACGTCTACGTATAGGCCACACTCGTCTGACACATGGGCACTTGATGAGCAGCCCACGTGACCCTGCTCCAGAGTGCCCACAGTGCAAGGTGTTAACTGTCGGACACGTGTTGTGTGAGTGCCCAAGGTATGACCACAGCAAGGCTATCAACCTTTGGTAATAAAAGAATAAAAGAAATTTTGTCAGAATCTTTCTCATTTTCAGTGGTTCTTGTTTTTAACGTTTCTAAAGAAATCTGATTTAATTAACCCTCTTACGCCGGAGCCCTAAAAATCAAAATGTCTCCCGTATGCCGGGCCTGGTTTTGGAGTGAGCGCGGAAGTGGAAAAAAATAATTTTTTCAAAAAATTACAGCGCGCGTACTTTTGAAGATTAAGAGTTCATTTTTGCTCCTTTTTTTGTCATTGCCTGAAGTTTAGAATGCAACCATCAGAAATGAAAAATAATATCATTATCATATGTAAATAATGCGATATATGGTAGCGAAAAAAAAGAAAAAAAAATTCATACATAATTGTATTCAAATCACGCTGTGCAGAAAACGGTCAAAGCTAACCAGTTACTTTTTTTTTTTGCGTTGTATTGTACACTAAATTGCGATCATTTTGATATATATACATTGTAAAACAATACAAAAGCAACACCGGAAAAAAATATTATCACAAAATGATGTACGAATTCGTAACGAGCGGACGTAAAAAAATGTTATTTTTCAAAAATTCACCGTAATTCTAAATAATGTTTCTAGAGACTTCCAATTTGTTTCAAAATTAAGACAAATGATTGAATATTACGATACTGTAAGAGTTTTAGATTAGAATTGGCAGATTTCGACCATTTCGGACGAGTTAAATTTGACCGAATGTCGAAATTTTAATATATATATTTTTTTATATGGACATATTTCGAAGATGGAAAAAGCTACAACCTTCAATTATTTTTTATTGTATTCTTCATGATTTGCGCACATTTTGATATATGAAACTCTATAAAAAGGCTAATATGAAAAGGAGCAAATATTAGGATAATGCCATGTACGTATTTCGGAGACTTGCGGCCGCGAATCGGCGCGCGGAGTGAAGGTAAATATATTTTTTCAAAAATTCACCATAAATCACAATATTGTTTTAGAGACTTCAAATTTGTTTCAAAATGAAGATAAATGACAGAATATTACTAGACCGTAAGAGTTTTAGCTTACAATTGCGTTTTTCAACTATTTCGGTAGAGTCAAATTTGACCGAACGTGGTTTTTTTTTCTATTTATCGTGATTTATATGCAAATATTTCGAAAAAAGAGAAAAGCTACAACCTTCAATCATTTTTAGTTGTATTCTACATGAAATTACGCACATTTTCAGAATATAAAACACTTTATGTAACAGCTAATTTTAAATGGTGCAAACATTTCGACAATCGCACAAAAAAATTCTGATTTTTTCGGAAGTTACCGCGCGAACGTAATGTTTTTTTTTTCATAAATTCACCATAAATAGAAATATTGTGCTAGAGACTTCCAAGTCGTTGAAAATTAAGGTAAATGATTGAATATTACTAGAATATAAGAGTTTTAGCTTACAATTGCGTTTTTCGACCATTTCGGTAGAGTCAAAGTTGACCGAAAGTTGAAATTTTTGCACTTAACGTTATTTATATGAAAATATTTCAAACTGATAAAAGCTACAACCATGGGTTGTTTTTTGTTGTATTGTGCAGGAAATTGCGCATTTCCATATATAAAACTTTATGTAACGGCAAATTTAAAAGGGTGCAAACATTAGGACAATCGCACGAAAAAATTTATCGGAAGAGTTATCGCACGAACGTAAGGAAAAAGTTTTTTTCATAAATTCACCATAAATCGAAATATTGTGCTAGAGACGTACCAATTTGTTGCAAATGAAGGCAAATGATTGAATATTACTATAATGTAAGAGTTTTAGCTTACAATTGCGTTTCTCGACCCATTTCTGTAGAGTCAAAGTTGACCGAAGGTTGAAATTTTTGCACTTATCGTTATTTATATGAAAATATTTCAAAACTGATAAAAGCTACAATCATGAGTATTTTTTAGTTGTATTGTGCATGAAAATTGCGCACATTTTTCATATATAATACTTCATGTAAAGGATAATTTAAATGGTGCAATAATTATGTCAAAGTGACGAAATAATTTCCGAGATGTGTCACTGATACTTTTTAGTGCGATAAGAAAGAAATTCGCGCTTGCGCGCCTGCGTAGCGATTGTAAACAAAACAACGCCTTGATCCGTGAACTCCCAGCATCCCCCAAGGCGCGTGATACAAAATTTTCGGCTGGTAGGCCTATAAGTATTTTTCCGCAAATTTTTAAAAAACTTTTTTGAGCCGACGTATGATACGTCCAATCGGCATACGGGAGACATTTTGACTCGACGTTTAATACGTCCAATCGGCGTAAGAGGGTTAATAAAATATAATAACGATACAAAAACCTCAGAGCAATTAATGAATTTTAGATCAAATTTTTAAGATTTTATTGAATTGTTATTAATTTTAATACACCTTTTTAATAAGTATGTATGGAATCGTGAGTAAATGTATTTATTGCATGTTTGAGTTCTAGTAAGGAAGTCTGTGCCCCTGTGCAG
>NC_087208.1:65479272-65496772 GCF_015104395.2 Macrobrachium nipponense | reverse complement strand
TCTTCTTCTTTAGTTGACGACCTTGGCATGATTTTGGACTATTGAATTGAATGCTCTTTTAATTTGATGGAGGGTGGAGTTGGACAGCATGCCACTCCACCCGTAAAACTAAAGTACCTGACGTGGTGGAGCGAGGGGAAATTTTTATGTCAAGCCATGCCCGCAGTGCTGGGTCCGATCTCATGGGACTGGGGGTATGGCGTATATCCAGGCGTATATCCAGGTGAGTGTCCCAGGGCAGTTACCACTGTGTAATAGTATTGCTCCTCCCCCAGTTGGGCCTCCCTGGTGAGAGGGACCTCATCCTGGACAAAATTTACAATTTTATTATACCCTCTTGATTTGAGACTGCCTTGACGAAGTTATGCATTTTCAGCTGACTGCTGAAAATGCATAGCGGGCAAGAGGGCTTTCGAACTGGGAGAAATATCTCCCAGTTCGAATCCAAAAGTCTCAATTTTCCTCTTACTTAAATTTGTTTCCACTTTTCTACTATCTTTAACTCAGTTTGCTCAACCTAGCTGTCCCCCCCCTCTTCACTAAAACCTTCTTACAGGTTGGGCAGGGGCTGGGCTTTTTCGCATTGGCTCTTTCTTGATCCAAATGGCAGAGACTGTAGATGGTTTGGTCCGCCTCTCGAGTATGTTTGGACCCTGAGGATGTTGATATGATTTCATAGCAATATCCATCAGGGCGGAACTACCTATGGGGGACTAGCCTGCGGAATCACCGGGGAGGTATATCTCTACGGTAGGACTCTCGGCATTCTTTCCGGTGTGCCCTCTATTGTAACATGAATGGGGATGATTGCATACTAGTATGCCCTCAATCCTATCAAGCGGGTTTTGCTTACACTTGAGCCACTCGTGTTATGGTAGAGCTATCCCTTCGGGTAGGGTAGGGAGTGGACATATGGGAGTCAGTCTCTGCTGAGTGTCTTTGGTGAGAGAGGGGTTGGTGTGGGGGGCCTGGTTTTCTGCCTGATTTGCAGTAGGTTTTTCAAATTTCTGCTGAAGGATTAATGAATAACGACCCTATGATAAACTCCCCCGGACAATGCGACCTCTTGACACTACCCTCCTCTTCGACCTCTGGCACGGACAAGGACAATCCTATAGAAAATTCAGTTGTACAAAAGACGACCCAATGACAAGACTTGAATGTGGCTATGGAAAGTTCTAGCAGTGGTGAGAGAATCCTTTATGTTGATAATCTCTCCTCAGACTTCAATTGTTTTACGTTTTATGGAAATGTTTGGAAGGTTTGGTGAAATTAAAGTCATAAGTATTGTGAAACTAAAGATTTTGCATTTTGGAGGGTTTGGATTGAGTTTACAACTCATAATAATGCCATGATGCTTTCAAGTGCTCAACTAAGGAAAACTTAAAATGTATGTTAATTCATAAAATGCCCCAGAATATTGAAGTTGATTCCTTTTATCCAGCAAGAGTCAGTCAGGAAACTACAGATGGGAAATGTAAGGTGAGGACATCTTTACCTGCCAGGTGGCTAATTGTTTCTACAAAATCAGAATTTTGCAATCTTTTCCACTTCAGGAAACATTTGAGAACATTGGCAGGAACAATGACCAACTCTGATATTACGAGGTTTGGAAAGAATAGTTTTTTGGTTCATACTAAGTCTTATAGACAAGGTTACATGATCTCTAAGTGAAAAATACTGATATGATAAAAGAGGTCAAACCACACTATAGTTTTTAGTTATGCCAAGGGAGTAGTATCAGTCAAGACCTATATGAACTGCCTGACGAGGAATTGCTGGAAATGTGTGATGAAAAAGTGTGGAAGATTTTCAAGGTTCCAAGATCAAGAATGATTATTTTCACTTTTAATAATGATCAAGTTCCTGATTATGTATATGTTGACAAGGAGAGATTTAGTGTTAGACCTTTTAAGCATAGACCACTCCAATGTTTCATGTGTTTTGGATATGGTCACTCGGCAAAGATATGTACTAGGAACCAGATATGTGCTGCCTGCTCCTTACAAAAGCATGAAGGCGAATGTACTACCCCAGTATTATGTATAAATTGTAAGGGAAATCATAATGCAAGGCATAAGGAATGTGAGTCATTTAAAAAAGAAGTGTTAGCCATAGAGAAAGCTCATGCTGAACATCTAAGTATTAGCAGGGCAAAAAAGACTTTTGTTTCCAAGACCTCAATATAGTGAAGTAGTAAAAAGTGGAAAATCTAATATAAAAGATCTATCTAGAATACCCAACTTCAAAGTCAAAGCTTCAGCTATCCCCTTCTGAGCTGGAAGTACATTCAGCATCTCCGCCTTCATCCAAGAAGGCCCCTTTGTCCCCTCCCGATGGCCCTCCTCTGGGCTTCTGGGAGGTCTCTCGGGCTTCTATGTAGAAGCCTCACAGGCAGCCTCGCTGCCTGATCTGGGTATGTCCCCTAGAATGACACCTTGATCAGTGCACCTCATAAGGCTCAGGTGCACGCTGCAGAGATGGTGCCTCTTAGAAATAAGACCCCGTACTCCATCATCATCTCCACCTATATCCCCACACCATAGTAGGGTTCCAAGAGAGGAAATAGCAGGTCTCTTGAGGATCTGCCTAGTTCTTCTTTGAAATAAAGACCAAGACCAAGTCTTTCCAGACCAGCCCAATCCAAGTCCAAAAAGTAAAAAAAAAAAAAAAAAAAAAAAATCCAATAGTAAATAATGGCTCTATGTCAGTGGAACATACGAGGTTTCCATTCAAACAGAGAACAGGTCCGGGTCCTTTTCAAGGAGCATAATTTAGCTGCCCTTTGTTTGCAAGAAACTAAGTTGGTATGTTTCTCCTAATTGTGGACAGAACTTTATTTTTCACAGATCTCCACCACCTGTAGGTGAACGTTCTCATGGTGGTACATGTATTATTGCGGCCAAGTCACTACACAAAAAGTTATCAAATTAGACTCCATATTACAAGCTTGTGCAACACAGATTTTCATCAACAAATGGGTCACTCTGTGCTCTCTTTATCTAGAACCTGGCCTAGAAACTCGATGGTGGACAGAGCTGGCAATCCAAGACATTAGAGGTTGAAGATTTGCAATCACTTTTAGATCAACTACCTCAGCCTTTCATTCTGATGGTTGATTTCAATGCAAACAGACTTTGTGGGGGGAAGGTAGGTGTGATCACCGTGGTCTTATAATTGAAAGATTAATAGATTGCAATGATGTAGTTTTAATGAACAACGGTTCTCCTACAAGGTTTGATGTAGCCCATAACTCTTGTTCAGCAATTGATCTAACAATATGACTCGGTAGTCCATTTAACGATTAAGACTATAAGTGGTCAGTGGATGAAAATCTCTATCGGGAGACGACACTATCCCATCCATCTTAAGTAATGTACAAAATACACCCTCCCCATCTTTACCCAAGTGGAAGATAAAGGAGGCAGATTGGCAGCTGTATGAAAAAATCTTACCCAAGTCAATCGTAGGCCAATGAATTTCCTTGCCCCTCGGCTGCCTACGAATATCTCGCTAGTATAATGATTGGAGGGGCAATGATGTCAAATTCCTAAAACATCAGGGAAACCCCGTCGTCCACTGGTACCTTGGTGGCAATAATAAATGTGCCTTGAGTAGGAAAATTGCAAGAGCCAGTTACCAAGCTGATATCGAAGGCGACCTGTCTTGGTAATAGAATAATATACAAGAAAAACCTCTCCAAACAAAAGCAAGTTTTTAAAGAAGCAAGGAGGGAGTCCTTCGTTAGGTACATATCAGAATTAAAATATAACTCTCCCCACTTTCTCTGGTTTGGATAGAATCCGTAAATTACTAGGGAAATTTTCCCCTTCTCCTTTACCTATTTTGAAAATCAACTTGGTAGTTATATCGGATGCAAGAGAGGTGGCAGAGGCCTTTGCTCGGCACTTTTCAAGCATTTCAAGCCCCAGTCTCTACTCCCTGAATTTCGCAATATTAGAAACATGACTATAGTTTAATCCGCCTGTTTCTTCAAATTCTGAGGGCATATAACCTTCATTTAGTATTGTTGAATTCGAATATGCCTTATCTTTGTCCTCTCCAACATCACCTGGAGAAGATGATATTATTTTATGCAATGATTCTCACTTACCTCTGGAGTCAAAAAAATTCTTTGTCGATGTTTTTAAACGAATTCGGGAAGTGGGCTCAGGGACTTCATATAAGATGGAAAAACTCTGTTATAGTTCCTTTTTTAAAACCCGGAAAGGACCCACTAGTCATCCCCGAAAAAAAAAGTTATAGGCCTATTGCTCTTAAACAACCAGCTGTGTCTTCAAGATTTATGAACGAATGGTGAATTTTTCGTCTGGATATGGTTTATTAGAAACAAAGAACCTGTTGTCGAAGAGGCAATTTGGCTTTCGCAAGAATAGAAGTACATTGGATCCCTTATTATGTCTCACACGTGAGATTCAGAATGCTTTTGCAGTCCAAAATCAAACAATTGCCGTGTTCTTGATCTGGAAAAAAGCATTTGATAACTACGTTGGAGGGTTGGTATTTTAATGCAGCTGGCTGAATGGCGTATTGGTGGCAATATGTTTAATTTTGCCAAGACTTCCTGTCTGACCGGTACCTTAAAGTTAGAATTGGCTCTACCTTCTCATCAGAGTATCTTCAGGAAGAAGGCATTCCCACCCAAGGGAGTGTGCTTAGTCCAACCTTTTTTTAAAATTGCCATTAATGGTTTACTTGAACATCTCCCTGTTGGAGTAACTGGTCAAGCATTCGCGGATGATATTGTTATCGTCTGTAGTAGAGCTACTGCAGTTGAAGCTTGTACTAAAATTCAGTTTGCAATTAATGCTGCTACTTCCTGGGCTAATAGTAAAGGTTTCAAATTTTCTGCAGAAAAACTAAAGCTATACGCTTTTGCAGAACACGAAGAAGGGAAGAGATTCCAACCTTATTTTTAGAAGGTTCTATCTTGCTTTATGAAGATAAAGTCAAATATTTAGGAATTATTTTTGACAAAATTGACTTTTGCTGAACATATAAATGAGACTGTAGTAAATGTTAAACAGCGGTGCAATATTCTTAAAGTTGTTAGTAACCTGAATTTTGGAGCAGACCGTACTACTTTATTAAGAATTTATCAGGTCACTATGCTTGAGTAAGATTGATTATGGATCTCAGGTTTTATGGCTCTGCATGTAAGACCTTGTTAGGTAAGCTGGATGTAGTACACAATATGGCATTGCGTATTTGTACAGGTGCTTTTAAAACGTCTCCTGTTGAGAGCCTTTATGTAGACTCTGGTTTTCTTCCTCTTTTCATTCGGAGGGAGGAACAAGGTCTCCGATATTTGTCAAGAGCACTAACCTCTCAATCTAATCCAAATTTTAAGTATATAAAACATCCTGTTGACAGAGCACCAACTAAAACCTACCATTGCCTAAGCCCCTTGAAGTTAGATTAAACATAAGTGCGAGAGAGGTAGGCCTTATTCCTCCACTGGTTATGGAAAGTACATTTTCTAAATTCCCTCCTTGGTGTAGGCCTCCTTTAGATATTTTGCCAAGTTAGAGACAACAAAAAGATCAGCTCAAGTGTTCAGCTTAAAGTAGCTTCTTGGCCCATGTTTCTGAGCATAGTAACTCGATTGCTGTATATACAGATGGATCAAAATCAGCAAATGGAGTTGGATGTTCTGTCATCGTTGGTGAGAGAACAATTACAAAAAGCCTCCCTATTAAATTCTCATTTTTAATGCAGAGATTTTTGCTATTTTTAGCGTTTTGAAATTTATTTTTAGTACAGGTAGCACTGGGGACTCTTATATTATTTATTGTGATTCCCAGAGTTCCCTAGCTGCACTCCAGAAGTTGACGCCATCTAATCAACTCGTCCAAGAGGTGCAGGATTGGCTGGTCCTCCTGCATTCTCGAAAACGCATCAGTGTGGAAGTTTTGTTGGGTTCCCTCGCAGTGGGAAATTTCGTGGTAACGAGCTGCTGATACAGCCGCTAAGCAGGCAGCTTCCTCCCGGGCTTCCCACTCTGTGAGGGTTCCCTGTGAAGATTTTAAACTTTTTATTAAATAATTTTGTAGGACTAAGTGGCAGAATCACTGGTCCAACTTGAATAGTAATTTTAAAACTGAATCGATCAGACCTTCTGTTCATCCTGGTCACCTCTGTTGGATGGATAGAAGATCTAGTATAGTTTTAACACGCTTGCGTATAGGGCATACTTTTTTAACTCACCGGTATCTTTTAACTAGTGAGCAGAGAGGCAGGTTCCTCAATGCTCCAATTGTAATGGTTGACATTACAGTGAGGCATATAGTTGTTGACTGTCCTCATTTTATAATCATAGACGTCGGTTTTGGTTTGGTTTCACCAACAAACCTTTGTCGATATTTTAGGAGAGGGTGCTCCCGTAGAAGAGATTTTTAAATTTCTTAAGGAAATCCATTTGTTTTATGATATTTAATTGAGTATTTTAATATGAAGTTTATTTTAATAATTTGGATTAATTATGTATACCTTATTTAGTAAATATATCTTGTTGATATATATGCGCTGAATGGCCTTTGGCTCCGGCTCGTGGCAAATGGCCACAAAATTTATAAATTCAATACAATTTTATTATATGGAAAATTTAAAAACTATCCCCACGACTTCTGGCACTGATTTGGACCATTCTAAAGGAAGCTCAACTCACAAAGACCAGGTTGGTATTAAAACATTAATACCATATACTAAAACTAGGAAACCTCAGTACCGTCATGACCCAACCTTGACTCACTTTGACTCCCTCTTTGGGAGTGGAAGTTGGTCAAGGTTTCTAACCATGGAAGCAGAACAAAATATTTCACCCTTGAAATTAGAAAATCTTTTACTAAACAGACATCCAACGGCAGAAATGTCGTTCAGAAAAATAAAAGAGAAGACATGGCTTATAGAAGCCACAACAAAAAGCCAGTCAGAAGACTATTTGTCTTTAAAAATTATAGATTCCATTAATGTTAAAGTGGAAAAGCATGATAATATGAACAGCATTCAGGGTACCATTGTACTTCCTGACAACAACAACGCACCAATTAATAACATAATACTATTAGACACTCTCAAAAAGAGATACCCCAAGGTTGAGGATTGCGAGGTGTATGACAAAACAAGTAAGAGAGGCAGTAAACAAGTAGTAAAAATAGCAAAAATAAAATTTGAGGGTTCAGATCTACCAAAAAAAAAAAAAAAAAAAAAAAAAATTCTAGGCCAAAATAGAGAGTTAAGACCCTATATTCCGAAGCCACTGCAGTGTCAAAATTGCAGTAAGTATGGACACACAAAGAGAAATTGGAGGAATGATCCTGTGTGCGCTTACTGGGGATCTACAGAACACACCACCAAATGGAAGTGCAGTGAACCTAAATGTGTAAACTGTGGTCAGAATCATCATGCAAGATCCAAAGAATGCATGTATTACATATACAATACGGAATTAAAAATGTTAAAAGAAAGAACAAGCATGTCTATAGCAGAGGCTAAATTAGAATTGAAAGTGAGAGGAATTCAAGATCCTGCTAAGAAACGTACATATTCTACTATAACTGGAACCAATAATGAAACAAAAAATCATACAGATAGAAGTAACAAGATGCAGCAAAGTAGGTCTCACGAAGAAGTCAGTAATATACAGGATAAAACTAAGATAGTAAAGATACAGGAAACAGATGCAAATGAATTGGATAATATTCTTTCAAATTCATTTGAGGTGTTAATGCAAATAGGAGCACAAGAAGATACTACCACAGAGGTGGAAGGAGGAAGTTGTGATGTACCGGAAATTAAAGAAAAAAAAAAGACCTTTAGAGAGAACACCACCCAAAACAAAGAAACCAACTATTATTAGAGAAACATCGGTCAAACCAAAAACCAAAGATATGAAGAAAGAACAAAAATGAAATGAGAACATACCTTTATCTCCTAAAATAATAATAAAACCTATAGATGCAGAGATCCAAAACACCAAAGAAGTGGAAGAGAACCATACCATGGATGATTGTGACTATGTCAAGGGTGATGAGATTACTCCATCACCAATAATCGGTACAATAAGAACAAATAAAGCAGTATATATACATGACAACACATGTGGCTGCAATGATTGCTTCATTGCATTGTGCAATGATAACAAAAATATTACAAAAGATTGCTTAACAAATATTATAAGAAATTTTATGAAATATAGAAAGAGAGGCCACCGATTTAAACACCCATGAAAAAGGATATATGTGCATTGAGTACTTAAAAATATTATAAAGATAAACAACTGAATGTGGTAAATAAAATTTTAGAAAAAATTCAAGTTGATAATGATACAAAAAAAGAAAACAAAACACGACCGATATAACATAATATTTTCAATAGTTATATTATACAATGGAACGTAAATGGTCTACAGACTAGATTACACCTGGGAAAAGTACAAAGGTTATTAAAGGAATATGAACCTATGATTTTGTGTTTACATGTCAATAATACAGTACCAACAATAGGTAAATATACCTTAATAACAACATCACAGGAAGAAGAAGGAAATTTAGGTACAGCCATATATGTACATAACAAAGTATGTTATGACAAAGTACCTGTAAATATTGCTGACCTCCAAATATCGGGTATTAAAATTCGAATTAAAAACGATAATTATATAATTTATAATTTTATACAACCAACCAAATAAAACTTACGATATTGATAAACTTGGAGAATTACTTAAAAATGCCAAAGAACCTATATTAATAGTAGGGGATTTTAATGCTCACAACCCAATATGGGATTGTAACTGTTCAAACTCAAATATAGCAGGAAGTAAAGTAGAAGAACTTATAGATTTAAATAGCATGTGTTGTATAAATGATGATGAAGTTAGCGCATATTATTCAAAAACACATGGAACATTTTCCTCTGTAGACTTAACTCTATGTTCAACAAAAATAGTTGACAGATTGGATTGGAACACAATTGATGACTTGTACAACAGTGATCGTTTCCCAATATTAATTTCCTTTTTACAGAAATAATCCAGCCAAAAACATGTTCCTCACTATAACATTTATAAAAAGCGACTGGGAGCAATATGAAATGATACTAGAAGTATACCACCATTTGAATATCTAAAAGACCATAATGAAACTAATAAGTTTCTTGTTAATTTCATCAAAAATGCTGCTGATAGAGCAATACCAAACTCAAAACCCCATCCAACAAAGCACGAAGTTTCATGGTGGTCTGATGAGCTAACAGAATTAATAAATATAAAACACTCAATAGGGAGATGATTGGATAATTTGAATAGAAAGTTCAGTAAAATAAATAAAACATTACCAATATTAGAAAGTACTTTACAATAAATGACTATATTGTTGCTAGAAATTGAAGCGTTAAAGCCTCTATACAATAAAATATCTGCAAAATTTAAAAAGCAAGTAATTCAAGGAAGAATAATTTCATGGAGGAAATATGTATCAGATCTCTCCAATAATACTCCCATACAAAAAATATGGGAAAAATTCAGGAAAATAAATGGTACCCAGTGAAACCACCCAAACATGCCATATTAAAAGAAAAAAAAGGAATACTCAATCAAAAGAAATAAGTAATATAATAGGAGGAAGCTTGGCTAATGTAAGTAGTGATAGAAATTTAGATGACCACTTCCGCACAAAGAAAAACAATATAGAACTAATAACATAAATTTCGGAACAATAGAAGACATATGATATAATAGAAAATTTAATATGGAAGAGTTGGAATTTGCTCTCACTAACAGGAATAAATCTGCTCCTGGAGGTGACAATATTTGTTTTGAGATGATCTGCCACTTAGCACCTCTAGCGAAGACATACTTGTTGCAATTTTATAATCATTTATGGCTTAGAAATTTATTTCAGATGAATGGCGTAAAACAATAATAATTCCTATCCCCAAACCTGGAAAAGATCCAAGTAATGCAAATAACTACAGATCAATTTCTCTAACAAGTTGCTTTTGCAGGTTACTAGAAAAACTGGTAAATGCTCGATTAACATGGCACATTCGAGAAAATAAAATCCTGACTCCCACTCAATTCGGTTCACAGAGCAACAGATCTACATTAGATTCTCTCTCTAACCTTGAAGACCATATACGAAGAGGATTTGAGCAAAAACAAATAACTGTAGCAGTCTTTTTTGATATCGAAAAGGCTTATGATACTACCTGGAGGTACCCTATATTAAAACTTTACAAAATAACAATATTCGTGGACATTTACCTAGGTTCATCCAAAACTTTTTAACAAATCGTAGTTTTCAAGTGAGAATTGATGATGTATTGTCGAAAACATTTCCACTTGAAAATGGTGTTCCACAGGGAAGTGTCCTTAGTGCACACTGTTTACCCTAGCAATTAATGATATTAATCTCACCTACTGGAATCAAAAGCAACCTATACATGGATGATTTTGCCATATATTATTCAGCCTCTCGTATTAAACATACAGAACGCATCATTAATAAAAATATAATAAAAATAAATGAATGGACCTCATCTGTAGGATTTAAATTATCCATAAATAAGACTCAAGCAGTAGTGTTTTATAAAGATAAAAGGTGGATGAATGGTGAAGTAATAGATTTAAAAATCATACATCATAGTATACCAATTAGACAAACTGCAAAATTTTTGGGTTTAGTGTTTGATACTCACTTAAACTGGAAACCCCACATAACATACTTGAAATCAAAATGTAAAAAAACATTAAATTTAATTAGAAAATTATCAAACACTACTTGGGGAGCATATAGACAAACCCTAACATAACTGTATAAAGCAACTGTTCTGTTGATTACGGTAGCGAAATATATGGCTCGGCGTCAGACGCAGTACTGAAAACGTTGGACCCAGTTCATAATGAGGGCCTTAGAATATGTTCAGGAGCCTTTAAATCATCACCGACCTCTTCTCTACAGGTTGAATGTGGTGAACTACCTCTCTCTCTCTCTCTCTCCATAGAGAGCTTGTAACAATGAAGAGTGCTCTGAGAATTAGGACCAGCGATTCTCCAACAAAAAAATTATTTGAACTCAGAGATATATTTATAAACAATCATCCACCCCCTTTTCCAATTAGAGCTAGAAGATTGTTTGAGTCACTAAATGTGAATATACAAATTCCTCCAGTAGTAAAATTACCTCCGCCTTGGACAATGAATAAAATGAAAACTTGCACACAATTGAAATATTTATCAAAAAAAATACTTATATACGCCATCACACCATAAACAACATACAATAGAGCATATAAACCGAAAAGGTCCACATTATGCAATATACACAGATGGATCTAAATCGGAACATGGAGTGGGATATGCTGCAGTGTCCCAGGACAAATCATATCAGTTCTCTCTACCCAATACAGCTTCAATATTCACAGCGGAGCTTTGCGCAATTGCCTCAGCCATAAGAATAATTAAAGAAACATCACTCAATAATTTTGTGATTTTTAGTGATTCAAGAAGTGCCATAGAAGCCATCCAGAGTTATAAAGCAAAAAATAATATTGTACAACAAATTAAATTATCACTTCATAAATTAGATATTATTGGGAAAAATGTAGAAATATGTTGGAAGGGATCAAAGGAAATGAGGCTGACAAAGCAGCCAAAGAAGCAAATCAAATGACAAGATCAAGTGTGAATCTCCCTATGAGTGATTATGTAACATACATAAAGATGGGTATTATAAGGAAATGGCAACATATTTGGAATGAAGAGTCCGAAAATAATATTTTAAAGCAAATAAAACCTGAAGTTGGAAAATGGAGTTCATCATATCAGAGAGAAAGACATGAACAAGTAATTCTGACACGTCTCCGTATAGGCCATACCCGTTTGACACATGGACACTTAATGAGCAGCCCACGTAGCTCAGCTCCTGAGTGTGCAGAGTGCAGTGAGCCAAAGTACAACCAGCAACGACTGCCGGCACTTAGAAACAGATCTATGAAAGAAATCTTGTCAGAATCCTCTGCATTTTCAGTCATGCCTATTTTTATGTTCTTTAAGAAGTGTAATTTAGTTGATAAAATATAAACCTAAGTAAAATTTAAAAATACGAAAGTTATTAGACTAATGAATTTTAAAAACAAAACTTTTAAATGTTAATTTTATTTTTCATGACAGTATGGATACATGAGTAAATGTATTTATAGTGTGCATGTGTTCCCGTGTGAGTGTGTGCCTTTGTGCAGTTTTTAGTTTAATTTTCATTCATTTGTTATCACACACCGAAAAAACATGATTTTTTTATTTTAATCTAATCCTTCGGGCCAGCCCTATGAGAGCTGAAAGTCAGCTCAGTGGTCTGGTTAAACTACTTTAATAATAATAATAAAGGAAATCTTGAAGGGTGAGGTCGTCATTACCACCACCTTTTTTCTTGAGGGCAGATCTGTGGGTTCTAGGCCGGAAGCAGTCCACGGACCCAGCTTACTATTTATTTTTGAAGTTTATTGTATATATATTTCTAAAAACAGAATTCTTCTTTCTTTATCATGTAATTCCGTTAGTTAATACAAGTTTTGTTGAAAATAATGGATATTTCAGCTGCGTTTATTTTGTATAGAAGCTTCTCTATTCTCCTTATTACAGACTTTTCTTTTGTATTCAAATTGGCTATTAAAATGCCCAGTTGGGGATTCATGTCAAAAACTGGTATTTTTCAAGTTTAATGTATTATACAGCATGTGATACAAAATGCAGTACAAATTGGATCTTGGCCTAAAGGACAGAAGACACTTACTGACTCATCTAGGATTCCTCTTGCTCAGGGGCATCTCTCTCTCTCTCTCTCTCTCTCTCTCTCTCTCTCTCTCTCTTCTTCTCTTCTTCTTCTTCTTCTTCTTCTTGTTACGTTTACTCCTTAAACAGCATGGGGTCCTTTGCAATGAGTTCTGATTGGGTATCTGGCTCAGCTACTGCTTTCTTGTTGGCGGATGCCTCAAGATCAGAGGTGAAGCCTTTGTGACCACTGCAGTAGAAGCGCCTCAGTAGCGTGGTCGGTTTGGTCTTGGCTTGCCACCTCGGTGGCCGTGAGTTTGATTCTTGGGCATTCCACTGAGGCGTCAGAGATGTGTATTTTTGGTGATAGAATATCACTCTCGAAGTGGTTCAGAAGTCACATAAAGCCGTTGGTCCTGTCACTGAATAACCACTGGTTCCATGCAATGTAAAAACACAATACAAACAAAAAAACAAAAAAACCCTGCAGTAGTCTCTCAGAATGTTTAAAGGAATGGCGCCTTTCTGGACTCGATTTTGATTGGTCGGAGACGGTGGTTGCGTGATGTCTTTTGTCTCAGCAGAGACAAGTACATCAAATTAGGGGAGCCTGCCATCAGTACTGAATTCTGTTGTATAATTCAGTATGCTGCACTGCTGGAGCGTGTGATGAAGGGCCTCGTCCTCGGTGTCTGCTTGAACGAAGATGTCGTCGATATAGCGGACATATTTCTGCCAGTGATGGATCCAGGTGAAGGGGGTTTGATGGATTCGGGTGAAGACTCGTTTCTTGACAGTGGCCATGTAGAAGTTAGCGAATAGTACTCCTAATGAGGATCCTATCACTATGCTGTTCTTTTGCTGGCACATGTGTCCTAGGTGGGTGGAGAAGGGGTCCCTCTTTGTACAGACGTCGAAGAGGGCTCGCAGTGATTACTCCGCGATATTGAGTGGAGGTGTCAATTCATCCCTGTAGACATGATCAATGATCAGATCTATAGTTTCATCGACAATGACGTCTGTAAAAAGAGATTCCATGTCAAGGGAAGCCATAGTGCCAGTGCCAGGGGAATTCTCGATCTCCTTCAGGAACTCGATGGGGGACCGAAGACCATAGCTACATGGGACGTAGGGAGTCAGAATTTGGTTTATGCATTTTGCCAAAGCATTAGTAGGTGCGGGTATCTGGCTGATGATAGGGCTGAGGGCGGGCAGGTTGCCCCCCTTTGTTTGATTCTTCATTCTGCCATATAGTTAACCTAATCCGAAGTCTCCTTGGAATGGGAGAGGGGGGAGATGTACGACATTAGTTGCAGCGTTGATGGTACTGATGATCTTGTTGGCATCCTGCTTGATATCTTCAGTTGGGCTGCAGAAAAGCTGTTCAAACTTGGAAGAGGCTGAGAGCCGCTGCAATATCAGGACCTCTGACGCCCTCCAACCCCTTCTTATTGCCAAGGCCCTCACTGAGCGGCGGCACCTACAGGAGTGGTATATGCACCTGTGAACTGAAGAAACTGGCCAAAGAGTTGAAGGAGAAAGAGGGCATCACCATCCACTGGGCAGATGAGACCACTGCCTTTGTCCTCATCAAGACTGACAAATATCACCATTGACTGCTTGTGGTAGGACAACAACACCGATTTGTTCCCAATGGCTTATTACAGAATTTGCAATATCAGTGGTTATTGTCTTTAAAGTGTTATATTACACAAACAGTCCTCATTTGTGTGTGGTTTGCAGAAGTGATGCACTGCCTGTTTTGAGGTGCAGATTCATGGCAAGATGTATGGAGGCTGGAGTTTCTTTCTTTCTCTTATGTCGGGATTACTGTCTGGATCTTTGGATCTCTCTTCACAGAGTTATAAATGGTTTGCTGCCCAATTGATACCATTTGAGCTTTATCATGTCCTTGGGGAGCTTGATTTATTCCAGAGCCATCTAAGAGTACATGGAGGAATGACCTCAGCATTAAAGGTGTAATGAACTGGTCTCACAGTTTGAAGAAAATGAGCTAGAAAAAGATTGCTTCATTGGGAAAAACTCTTGACAGAGAATTTTAGCTGCCTTTAAGATATAAGAAACAGTTGTAGAATTGTTGCTCTTAATTTTATCACTTCAGCAAGAGTTTTGCTTAGGTCTTCATTAAATACAAGGCTACAAGAACAATTGTTCTGGATAGTCTTGATATCAGATATAGAACGCAGTATATCCTCTCGAAGACTTGTGGTTTTGCATTTGATGGATGGATAGCCCAGGGTAGCGATGCTCTTGTCAGAAGTACAGTTAAATCAGCCATCATTAATGTTTCTTCACAACCTCGATGTTCCTCAATGAAGTCAAGGAAATAATTAAAAACGTGAGGTTTTATTACTTGAACCTCACAGGCATCATTAGCATCACAGCCAACAGTTTCTGCTTTTCGGTAAAGTTTAGTCAAACAGGAACAATGGTACACTGCATCAGTTGCAGTCATATCTCCTCCAGCCAATTTTGCCCGGAGATTCTTGTCACCCAAAACTTTTGCACACTCCCTAACTTTCTTGTCTAGTCCAAGTGTTGCCCCTTTCCTCAATTCCATCTTTGTGTCAACTTCCCCACATAAGATACAGACTGCATTTGTAGTTGTAGCTATTGCTCCACTGCTTTGACAATGTGTTTTAATTGGACTTTTGGGCTCTTGGTGGCTTTTCTGGCTCTTGCAACTTTCTGTCTATCCACTGTACTCCAGCAACGTGTGCTAAACGATTGAGTTAGCCACTGTAGGCAGTACAGTATTTTCAATTCCGTCACCATTCCCACCAGCACCATCATCTGTATGACCGCCACCATCAGTCTCATCAATCACAACAAAATTTGGCAGACACTTTGTTTTATTTTAATAATGTTCTCAATTACTTCCTCGTAACATGTTCTGAGTGTTTCTTCATTGTTTCTAAACTTTAAGAGTCAATGAATTCAGGATTCCTAGTTTTTCCTTTTTTTTTAGACTCTTCTAAGAAACATAGACTCCAGTCCCTTGTGTCCATAGACATCATTGTGCTGTGTTAGTACTTGACAATATTTTGAAAAGAAAAAACTTATTAATTGACATAATGAAGAGGGTAATATAATGGGGAGCGCCTGCAAGAATATTTTGAAAGTGAAATACGCCACAACATCAAAATTCATTTGTACCCTGATTGTTCGTAAACCCTGGTTTAATCCAGTACCGTGTGATATATTGCTCTTTTGTGCTTGGAAACTATCTGATCAGATTCCTTGACCCTGAAAACACATATTTTCATACTAATTTCCTCGTTATTGCTTCATTAGAAGCAAAGATATTCGATATTTGAAATTTCAATTTGTGAGGGCGGCCATTTTGAAAAACGGCAGTATTTCCGGTTTAGTACCTGGTCTGACTTGTGTCCATGGATAAATCTTTTCATATTCCTGGAAGGTATTTTCATGCCAAGAGGGACATTTGTATCATGAATTGAAGTCAACTCTGCCTAAACCCACGTACTACAATGAATAAAATGAGAATTTGTACACAATTAAAAAGTATTAATCAAAAAGTTACTCATATACACCAGAACGCCATAGACATACAATAGAACATATAAACCGAAAAGAACCACAAGATGCAATATATACAGACGGATCTAAATAAGAAAACGGAGCGGGATATGCTGCAGTCTCCCAAGAAAAAAGAAGTATCTGCTCTCTCTACCAGAAAATCCCCCGGTATTTGCAGTTGAATTATGTGCAACAGCATCAGCCATAGAAATAATTAAAGAAGCCTCGATTTTATATATATATATATATATATATATATATATATATATATATATATATATATATATATATATATATATATATATATATATATATATATATATATATATATATATATATAATTTTGTGATTAATAGCGATTCCAGAAGCCTTGTAGAGGCCATTCAAAATTAAAACTGAAAAAATAACCTATAACAAATTAAGTTATTACTTCATAAGCTTTACATGAATGGGAAAACTGTAGAAATATGTCGTATCCTTGCCCATGTAGGGACCAAAGGAAGTGAATAGGCTGATAGATCAGCCAAAGAAGCAACCCACATGATAAGATCAGGTGTGAATATCCCTACTGTTGATTATGAAAGACACATCAAGGTGGGTATTATTATTATAATAAATGGCAATATTTATGGAATGAAGAACCTGAAAATAATAAAAATAAGTAAAATCTGATGTTAGAGAGAGAGAGAGAGAGAGACGTAATCCTGACACGCCTCCGTAAAGGTCGTACTCGTCTGACACGGGCACTTAATGAGCAGCCCACGTGACCCTGCTCCCGAGTGCTCACCGTGCCAGGTGTTGATAATGGTCAGACGTGTGTTGTGTGAGTGCCCAAAGTATGACCAGCGTGACTGTCAACTATTGGAAATAAACAAATAAATGATTTTTTTCAGAAACTTCTACATTTACAGTGGTTTCCGATTTTTGATGTTTCTTAGGAACTGTGATTTAATAGATATAAAAATATAATAATAAGTAAATAAAAGCATGAAAACCTTAGAGCGTTTAATGAATTTTTGAACTAAATTTTGGAATGTTACTCGACTTATTCTGAATTTTTAAAAATTATATGGTTTATTATGTATGAATGGAAGCATGAGTAAATGTATTTATTGTATGCGTGTCCCAGTGTGAAAATAGTTGCCTTTG
>NC_087208.1:65446390-65478772 GCF_015104395.2 Macrobrachium nipponense | reverse complement strand
CAAAGGCAACTATTTTCACACTGGGACACGCATACAATAAATACATTTACTCATGCTTCCATTCATACATAATAAACCATATATTTTTTAAAAATTCAGAATAAGTCGAGTAACATTCCAAAATTTAGTCAAAAATTCATTAAACGCTCTAAGGTTTTCATGCTTTTATTTACTTATTATTATATTTTATATCTATTAAATCACAGTTCCTAAGAAACATCAAAATCGGAACCACTGTAAATGTAGAAGTTTCTGAAAAAAATTCATTTATTTGTTTATTTCCAAAAGTTGACAGTCACTGCTGGTCATACTTTGGATGGATGGATGGATGGATTATGAAATTTAGGGACAAGCCCAAGCACTGGGACCTATAATGGTCATTCAGCGCCGTAATGGAATGAAATAAATAATCTGATAATTAATGAAATTTAATTGAACGTGATGATAATCTGATGTGAATGAAACTTAAAACCTTATTTCATTAAAAAAATAAAATAATAAATAAAATAAACAATAAAATATAAAATAAAAAATAAAATAATTTTTCTTTTTTATATTAAAAATGCAATTAAAAGTATAACTGCATACACTTGTGTGTATTAGGTGAAAGGTAAAATTGAATATTATTAAAATAAGTCAAATTTTATAGTAAATATCAATCTCTTTTAAGAACTTTACAAGATTATTGATATCAACATCATCTCCTAAAATATAAGAAAGTTGTTTCCCTGAAAGTCCGAATTTCCTGCGGGCAGCACCATACACTGGGCAACAAACCAGAATATGCTCAACTGTCAACAGGCAGTCACAGCGAGCACAGACTGGAGCCTCACTTCCTTCAAGTATAAAGCTGTGCGTCAATCGGGAATGACCAATACGAAGTCTCGTTAAAACAATCTCGGTCCTCCTGTCTCTATGAAACGAAGACTGCCAAAAATTCAAATTAGGTCTGATTGCCTTCAGCTTCTTGTTTCTGGCAAGGTTTGAGGACCATCGCTCCTGCCATTTGTGGCGGATATAGCTTCGAATAGGAGACTTCATATCAATGTATGGAACTTCATGGATATCCAGTGATCTTTTATTACATACTCTTTTTGCTGCTCTATCAGCTTTTTCATTACCCTTGATCCCTACATGGGCAGGAACCCAGCAGAACGAAACAGCTTTGTGTTTGCAAGAAATTCGAAACAGCCACTCTTGAGCTTGGAGAATCAAAGGATTTTGTGATGTATTACAAAATATTAAGGGACTCTCCAAAACACTCTTTTAGAATCCGAATAATATAACAAATTTCTTCTTCTCGGTACGATGAACAATAGCTAATGCTCTATTAATGGCAGAAAGTTCTGCTGTATATACTGTAGCCGAATTTGGTAGTTTTGCAGCCTCACAAGAGTCTTCTGTAATTACGGCTAGCCCAACTCCCTCTCTTGACTTGGAACCGTCTGTATAAATCTTATACGCACCATCATGAGTTACATCATGTTCTAAGAATAAACTCTTTGCCATTTTATCAGAAAGGTTCTTCTTGACCATAGTTTTGTTACAAACTTTTGCTTTAGGGATAAGCCATGGGGGGAATCTAGAGGCAACTAACTGAGAAACATTCTGATTCTTTAGAGTATCATTATTCACTTCTTGATGTAGTCTTATCTGGAAGGGGACAGATGACCTTGGTTTAAACTTCCTGTTGTCAAGTTGGCGAATGACCTTATTGGAAGGATTTCCAGAACTGCTCTTTACGCGCATTATGTAGCGCAGACCCAGTTCCTCCCGTCGTAAGTCAAGTGGCAGTTGATGGGTATCTACATACAGACTCTCAACAGGAGATGTTCGGAATGCACCAGAGCAAATTCGTAATCCCATGTTATGGACAATATTGAGGTCGTTAAGTTTGCTTTTGCACGCTGAAGAATAAATCTGACACCCATAATCTAGCTTTGATCTACAAAGTGCATCATAAAGTCTTAATAAACATTTCTTGTCAGCTCCCCATTCATATCCAGAGACTACTTTCAAAAGATTAAAAGATGCTTTAATTTTACATTTAAGGTTATCAATATGTTTGGTCCAGGTGAGTTTTGAGTCAAAAGTCATTCCCAAAAATTTGACATCGGCAGCATATGGTAAAATAGATCCCTCGAGTTTTAAATTAGGTATAACCTCTTTACGCCTGCTCCTTGAAAAGCGGATAGCAACACTCTTAATGGCTGAAAATTTAAAACCATTTAGCCTGGCCCATTTGGAGACAGAATCTATAGCTTTCTGTAAATATCGGCATGCAGATATAGCATCGTAGGCAGTGCAATAAATGGCCAAATCATCCACAAACAATGAAGCTCGAACTGGGCTTGGAACTTCATCCAAGATGCTATTTATGGCGACAGCAAAGAGGGTCACACTGAGAACACTTCCTTGTGGAACACCTTCCTCTTGTTTAAAGGGGGACGACAGAAAGTTCCCTACTCTCACTTTTATTACTCTCTCGGATAGGAAGGAATGAATGAACCGAATTAAGTTGCCCTTAATACCCATTTTCTGTAGTTGTTTTAGAATTCCATTACGCCAAGTAGTGTCATAAGCTTTCTCTAAATCAAAGAAGACCCCTATTGTCTGACACTGATTGACAAAACCCTGCTGAATTTGGTTGGAGAGTCTCATAAGTGGGTCGAGGGTAGATCTATTTTTACGAAACCCAAATTGGAAAGGAGAGAGAAGCTTATTTGATTCTAAGTGCCATACCAAGCGATAATTTATCATTTTTTCCATTAACTTGCAAACACAGCTTGTTAGTGCTATAGGTCTATAACTTGAACTTTGTTGGGGATCTTTATTTGGTTTTTGAACGGGGATTATGATGGAAATTTTCCAGGATCTCGGCATAACTCCAGTCTCCCAAATCTTATTAATGATCTTAAGAAGGTAGCGTTTGGCCTCTTCAGGTAGCTTCCTAAGCATTATATATAAAATAGTATCTTCACCAGGAGAAGTGTCATCTGTTGAAGAGAGTGCTTCATGTAGTTCTTGAAGCGAGAATCTTGCATTGTATGCCTCCCGGTTATCACCAGAAAGATTCAGATTGACCTGAGTGTTCCTGATTCTTTGGAATTCACTAGAATAGTTTTTTGGGCTAGAAATGTTGGAGAAATATTGACCCAATGACTCAGCTACATCTGAAGGGTTTGTAACTAGGTTATTTTCTACTCTCAAAGAGGGAGTTTTGGGTGGCACAAACTTCCCTGCTAGTTTTCGTACCTTTTTCCATACAAACATCGATGGTGTTTTAGAGTTAATACCATTTATATAATAAATCCAAGAGTCTTTCTTGGCACGACGGAAGTATCGGCGTTGTTTTGCCATGGCTCGCTGATATATTCTTTTAGAAGTGGATGTGCCACTTGATTTGTGTTTCTTGTAGCATCTTCTAGTAATTTTTCTTAAGGTGGCACACTTTTTGTCCCACCATGGAACTGTTGGTCTCCTTGGCTTTCCTGTAGTTTTTGGAATAGAGGCTTCTGCACTGGCTAATACAGTGTTTGTCCAATACTCATATGCTTCAATATGGTTGTTAAAGGATTCATATGGGGTCATACTTTGGGCACTCACACATCACACGTCTGACCATTATCAACACCTGGCACGGTGAGCACTCGGGAGCAGGGCTGCTCATTAAGTGCCCGTGTCAGACGAGTATGACCTATACGGAGGCGTGTCAGGATTACTTGCGTGTCCCTCTCTCTCTCTCTCTTTTCTAACATCAGATTTTACTTATTTTTATTATTTTCAGGTTCTTCATTCCATAAATATTGCCATTTACTTATAATAATAATACCCACCTTGATGTGTCTTACATAATCAACAGTAGGGATATTCACACCTGATCTTATCATGTGGGTTGCTTCTTTGGCTGATCTATCAGCCTATTCACTTCCTTTGGTCCCTACATGGGCAGGGATCCGACACATTTCTACAGTTTTCCCATTCATATAAAGCTTATGAAGTAATAACTTAATTTGTTATAGATTATTTTTTGAGTTTTAATTTTGAATGGCCTCTACAATGCTTCTGGAATCGCTATTAATCACAAAATTATATATATATATATATATATATATATATATATATAGATATATGTATAAAATCGAGGCTTCTTTAATTATTTCTATGGCTGATGCTGTTGCACATAATTCAGCTGCAAATACCGGGGAATTTTCTGGTAGAGAGAGCAGATACTTCTTTTTTCTTGGGAGACTGCAGCATATCCCGCTCCGTTTTCTTATTTAGATCCGTCTGTATATATTGCATCTTGTGGTTCTTTTCGGTTTATATGTTCTATTTTATGTCTATGGCGTTCTGGTGTATATGAGTAACTTTTTGATTAATACTTTTTAATTGTGTACAAATTCTCATTTTATTCATTGTAGTACGTGGGTTTAGGCAGAGTTGACTTCAATTCATGATACAAATGTCCCTCTTGGCATGAAAATACCTTCCAGGAATATGAAAAGATTTATCCATGGACACAAGTCAGACCAGGTACTAAACCGGAAATACAGCCCGTTTTTCAAAATGGCCGCCCTCACAAATTGAAATTTCAAATATCGAATATCTTTGCTTCTAATGAAGCAATAACGAGGAAATTAGTATGAAAATATGTGTTTTCAGGGTCAAAGAATCTGATCAGATAGTTTCCAAGCACAAAAGAGCAATATATCACACGGTACTGGATTAAACCAGGGTTTACGAACAATCGGGGTACAACTGAATTTTGATGTTGTGGCGTATTTCACTTTCAAAATATTCTTGCAGGCGCTCCCAATTATATTACCCTCTTCATTATGTCAAATAACAAGTTTTTTCTTTTCAAAATATTGTCAAGTACTAACACAGCACAATGATGTCTATGGACACAAGGGACTGGAGTCTATGTTTCTTACAAGAGTCTAAAAAAAAGGAAAAACTAGGAATCCTGAATTCATTGACTCTTAAAGTTTAGAAACAATGAAGAAAGACTCAGAATATGTTACGAGGAAGTAATTGAGAACATTATTAAAATAAAACAATTAAACTGTCTGCCAAATTTTGTTGTGATTGATGATACTGATGGTGGCGGTCATACAGATGATGGTGCTGGTGGGAATGGTGACGGAATTGAAAATACTGTACTGCCTACAGTGGCTAACTCAGTCGTTTAGCACACGTTGCTGGAGTACAGTGGATAGACAGAAAGTTGCAAGAGCCAGAAAAGCCACCAAGAGTCCAAAAGTCCAATTAAAACACATTGTCAAAGCAGTGGAGCTATAGCTACTACAACTTCAGAGGAACCACAAAATGCAGTTTGTATCTTATGTGGGGAAGTTGACACAAAGATGGAATTGAGGAAAGGCGTAACACTTGGACTAGACAAGAAAGTTAGGGAGTGTGCAAAAGTTTTGGGTGACAAGAATCTCCGGGCAAAATTGGCTGGAGGAGATATGACTGGAACTGTTCCTGTTTGACTAAACTTTATCGAAAAGCAGAAACTGTTGGCTGTGATGCTAATGATGCCAGTGAGGTTCAAGTAATAAAACCTCACGTTTTTAATTATTTCCTTGACTTCATTGAGGAACATCGAGGTTGTGAGAAAACATTGTGAAGAAAACATTAATGATGGCTGATTTAACTGTACTTATGATATGAGCATCGCTACCATGGGCTATCCATCCATCAAATGCAAAACCACAAGTCCTCGAGAGGATACCCTGCATTCTATATCTGATATCAAGACTATCCAGAACAATTGTTCTTGTAGCCTTGTATTTAATGAAGACCTAAGCAAAACTCTTGCTGAAGTGATAAAATTAAGAGCAACAATTCTACAACTGTTTCTTATATCTTAAAGGCAGCAAAAATTCTCTGTCAAGGCAGCAAAAATTCTCTGTCAAGAGTTTTTCCCAATGAAGCAATCTTTATCTAGCTCATTTTCTTCAAACTGTGAGACCAGTTCATTACCTTTAATGCTGAGGTCATTCCTCCATGTACTCTTAGATGGCTCTGGAATAAATCAAGCTCCCCAAGGACATGATAAAGCTCAAATGGTATCAATTGGGCAGCAAACCATTTATAACTCTGTGAAGAGAGATCCAAAGATCCAGACAGTATTCCCCGACATAAGAGAAAGAAAGAAACTCCAGCCTCCATACATCTTGCCATGAATCTGCACCTCAAAACAGGCAGTGCATCACTTCTGCAAACCGCACACAAATGTGGACTGTTTGTGTAATATAACACTTTAAAGACAATAACCACTGATATTGCAAATTCTGTAATAAGCCATTGGGAACAAATCGGTGTTGTTGTCCCACCACAAGCAGTCAATGGTGATATTTGTCAGTCTTGATGAGGACAAAGGCAGTGGTCTCATCTGCCCAGTGGATGGTGATGCCCTCTCTCCCTTCCAACTCTTTGGCCAGTTTCTTCAGTTCACAGGTGCATATACCACTCCTGTAGGTGCCGCCGCTCAGTGAGGGCCTTGGCAAGAAGTAGGGGTTGGAGGGCATCAGAGGTCCTGATAGTGCAGCGGCTCTCAGACTCTTCCAAGTTTGAACAGCTTTTCTGCAGCCCAACTGAAGATATCATGCAGGATCCCAACAAGATCATCAGTACCATCAACGCTGCAACTAATGTCGTACATCTCCCCCCTCTCCCATTCCAAGGAGACTTCGGATTAGGTTAACTATATGGCAGAATGAAGAATCACAAAGGGGGCAACTGCCCCCTCAGCCCTATCATCAGCCAGATACCCGCACCTACTAATGCTTTGGCAAAATGCATAAACCAAATTCTGACTCCCTACGTCCCATGTAGCTATGGTCTTCGGTCCCCCATCAAGTTCCTGAAGGAGATCGAGAATTCCCCTGGCACTGGCACTATGGCTTCCCTTGACATGGAATCTCTTTTTACAGATGTCATTGTCAATGAAACTATAGATCTGATCCTTATTCATGTCTACAAGGATGAATTGACACCTCCACTCAATATCGCGGAGTAATCACTGCGAGCCCTCTTCGACATCTGTACAAAGAGGGACCCCTTCTCCACCCACCTAGGACACATGTGCCAGCAAAAGGACAGCATAGTGATAGGATCCTCATTAGGAGTACTATTCGCTAACTTCTACATGGCCACTGTCAAACAAACGAGTCTTCACCCGAATCCATCAAACCCCCTTCACCCGGATCCATCACTGGCAGAAATATGCCCGCTATATCGACGACATCTTCGTTCAAGCAGACACCCAGGACGAGGCCCTTCATCACACGCTCCAGCAGTGCAGCATACTGAATTATACAACAGAATTCAGTACTGATGGCAGGCTCCCCTAATTTGATGTACTTGTCTCTGAGACAAAAGACATCATGCAACCACCGTCTCCGACCAATCAAAATCCAGAAAGGCGCCATTCCTTTAAACATTCTGAGAGACCACTGCAAGCGTTTTTTGTTTTTTTGTTTGTATTGTGTTTTTACATTGCCTGTAACCAGTGGTTATTCAGTGACGGGACCAACGGCTTTATGTGACTTCTGAACCACTTCGAGAGTGATATTCTATCACCAAAAATACACATCTCTGACGCCTCAGTGGAATGCCCAAGAACCGAACTCACGGCTACGAGGTGGCAAGCCAAGACCAAACCGACCACACTACTGAGGCGCTTCTACTGCAGCAGTGGTCACAAAGGCTTCGCCTCTGATCTTGAGGCATCTACCAACAAGAAAGCAGTAGCTGAGCCAGATACCCAATCAGAATTCATTGCAAAGGACCCCATACTGTTTAAGGATTGATTGATTGAAGAAAAGAGAAGAAGAAGAAGAAAAAGAGGAGAGAAGAAGAAGAAGAAGAGAGAGAGACGAGGGAGAGAGAGAGAGAGAAAGGAAGAAAGAGAAGAAGAGAGAGAGAGAGAGAGTACGAGAGAGAGAAGAGAGAGAGAGAGAGAGAGAGAGAGATGCCCCTGAGCAAGAGGGATCCTAGATGAGTCAGTAAGTGTCTTCTGTCCTTTAGGCCAAGATCCAATTTGTACTGCATTTTGTATCACATGCTGTATAATACATTAAACTTGAAAAATACCAGTTTTTGACATGAATCCCCAACTGGGCATTTTAATAGCCAATTTGAATACAAAAGAAAAGTCTGTAATAAGGAGAAAAGAGAAGCTTCTATACAAAATAAACGCAGCTGAAATATCCATTATTTTCAACAAAACTTTTATTAACTAACGGAATTACATAATAAAGAAAGAAGAGTTCTGTTGTTAGAAATATATATATAATAAACTTCATAAATAAATAGTAAGCTGGGTCCGTGGACTGCTTCCGGCCTAGAAACCACAGATCTGCCCTCAAGAAAAAAGGTGGTGGTAATGACGACCTCACCGTTCAAGATTTCCTGTATTATTATTATTAAAGTAGTTTAACCAGACCACTGAGCTACTTTCAGCTCTCATAGGGCGCGGCCCGAAGGATTAGATTAAATAAAAAAAATCATGTCTAGGCCAGAGGCAAAGCCTCTGGAACCGAATTGTTTTTTCGGTGTAATGACAATGAATGAAAATTAAACTAAAAACTGCACAAAGGCACACACTCACACGGGAACACATGCACACTATAAATACATTTACTCATGTATCCATACTGTCATAAAAAATAAAATTAACATTTAAAAGTTTAGTTTTTAAAATTCATTAGTTTAATAATTTTCGTATTTTTAAATTTTACTTAGGTTTATATTTTATCAACTAAATTACACTTCTTTAAGAACATAAAAATAGGCATATTATTATTATTATTATAAAAGTAGTTTAACCAGACCACTGAGCTGATTTTCAGCTCTCCTAGGGCTGGCCCGAAGGATTAGATAAAATGCCAGGTCTAGCTCTTAGGCCAGAGCTGGGACCAAGTTGGTCATTCAGGATAAATAAATAAATTGCACCATGGCAAATGCTTTCATACTAGAACACACACACAATAAATACTTTTACTCATGTTCCCTTACATACATACTAAAACGGTATATTAAAATTCAGATTAGTAACTTTTTGAAATGTTTTAAAATTCACTAAAACACCAATGTTTTATATTTTATCAATTAAAATGCAGTTCTCAAAAAAGTCAAATCGGAACTACCGAAAATGTAAAAGACTCTGACAAAATTTTCTTTTATTGTCCTTTATTTCCCAAAAGTTGACAGTCTCTGCTGGTCATACTTTGGACACTCGCACAAGACATGTCTGACTGTTACCAACTCCTTGCACTCCGAACACTCTGGAGCAGAGTCGTGTGGGCTGCTCATTAAGTGTCCATGTGTCAAACGGGTATGGCCTATACGGAGACGTGTCAGAATTACTTGTTCATGTCTTTCTCTCTGATATGATGAACTCCATTTTCCAACTTCAGGTTTTATTTGCTTTAAAATATTATTTTCGGACTCTTCATTCCAAATATGTTGCCATTTCCTTATAATACCCATCTTTATGTATGTTACATTATCACTCATAGGGAGATTCACACTTGATCTTGTCATTTGATTTGCTTCTTTGGCTGCTTTGTCAGCCTCATTTCCTTTGATCCCTTCCAACATATTTCTACATTTTTCCCAATAATATCTAATTTATGAAGTGATAATTTAATTTGTTGTACAATATTATTTTTTGCTTTATAACTCTGGATGGCTTCTATGGCACTTCTTGAATCACTAAAAATCACAAAATTATTGAGTGATGTTT
Organism: Macrobrachium nipponense; assembly: GCF_015104395.2. NCBI lineage: Eukaryota > Metazoa > Arthropoda > Malacostraca > Decapoda > Palaemonidae > Macrobrachium > Macrobrachium nipponense. The sequence continues at coordinate 65,469,012 of NC_087208.1, read as the reverse complement.
CTTTAATTATTCTTATGGCTGAGGCAATTGCGCAAAGCTCCGCTGTGAATATTGAAGCTGTATTGGGTAGAGAGAACTGATATGATTTGTCCTGGGACACTGCAGCATATCCCACTCCATGTTCCGATTTAGATCCATCTGTGTATATTGCATAATGTGGACCTTTTCGGTTTATATGCTCTATTGTATGTTGTTTATGGTGTGATGGCGTATATAAGTATTTTTTTGATAAATATTTCAATTGTGTGCAAGTTTTCATTTTATTCGTTGTCCAAGGCGGAGGTAATTTTACTACTGGAGGAATTTGTATATTCACATTTAGTGACTCAAACAATCTTCTAGCTCTAATTGGAAAAGGGGGTGTATGATTGTTTAAAAATATATCTCTGAGTTCAAATAATTTTTTTGTTGGAGAATCGCTGGTCCTAATTCTCAGAGCACTCTTCATTGTTACAAGCTCTCTATGGAGAGAGAGAGAGAGGTAGTTCACCACATTCAACCTGTAGAGAAGAGGTCGGTGATGATTTAAAGGCTCCTGAACATATTCTAAGGCCCTCATTATGAACTGGGTCCAACGTTTTCAGTACTGCGTCTGACGCAGAGCCATATATTTCGCTACCGTAATCAACAGAACTGTTGCTTTATACAGTTATGTTAGGGTTTGTCTATCTGCTCCCCAAGTAGTGTTTGATAATTTTCTAATTAAATTTAATGTTTTTTTACATTTTGATTTCAAGTATGTTATGTGGGGTTTCCAGTTTAAGTGAGTATCAAACACTAAACCCAAAAATTTTGCAGTTTGTCTAATTGGTATACTATGATGTATGATTTTTAAATCTATTACTTCACCATTCATCCACCTTTTATCTTTATAAAACACTACTGATTGAGTCTTATTTATGGATAATTTAAATCCTACAGATGAGGTCCATTCATTTATTTTTATTATATTTTTATTAATGATGCGTTCTGTATGTTTAATACGAGAGGCTGAATAATATATGGCAAAATCATCCATGTATAGGTTGCTTTTGATTCCAGTAGGTAGATTTTTATTAATATCATTAATTGCTAGGGTAAACAGTGTGCCACTAAGGACACTTCCCTGTGGAACACCATTTTCAAGTGGAAATGTTTTCGACAATACATCATCAATTCTCACTTGAAAACTACGATTTGTTAAAAAGTTTTGGATGAACCTAGGTAAATGTCCACGGATATTGTTATTTTGTAAAGTTTTTAATATAGGGTACCTCCAGGTAGTATCATAAGCCTTTTCGATATCAAAAAAGACTGCTACAGTTATTTGTTTTTGCTCAAATCCTCTTCGTATATGGTCTTCAAGGTTAGAGAGAGAATCTAATGTAGATCTGTTGCTCTGTGACCCGAATTGAGTGGGAGTCAGGATTTTATTTTCTCGAATGTGCCATGTTAATCGAGCATTTACCAGTTTTTCTAGTAACCTGCAAAAGCAACTTGTTAGAGAAATTGATCTGTAGTTATTTGCATTACTTGGATCTTTTCCAGGTTTGGGGATAGGAATTATTATTGTTTTACGCCATTCATCTGGAAATAAATTTCTAAGCCATAAATGATTATAAAATTGCAACAAGTATGTCTTCGCTAGAGGTGCTAAGTGGCAGATCATCTCAAAACAAATATTGTCACCTCCAGGAGCAGATTTATTCCTGTTAGTGAGAGCAAATTCCAACTCTTCCATATTAAATTTTCTATTATAACATATGTCTTCTATTGTTTCGAAATTTATTGTTATTAGTTCTATATTGTTTTTCTTTGTGCTGAAGTGGTCATCTAAATTTCTATCACTACTTACATTAGCCAAGCTTCCTCCTATTATATTACTTATTTCTTTTGGATTGAGTATTCTTTTTCCGTCTTTTAATATGGCATGTTTGGGTGGTTTCACATGGGTACCATTTATTTTCCTGAATTTTTCCCATATTTTTTGTATGGGAGTATTATTGGAGAGATCTGATACATATTTCCTCCATGAAATTATTCTTCCTTGAATTACTTGCTTTTTAAATTTTGTAGATATTTTGTTGTATAGAGGCTTTAACGCTTCAATTTCTAGCAACAATATAGTCATTTTTTGTAAAGTACTTTCTAATATTGGTAATGTTTTATTTATTTTACTGAACTTTCTATTCAAATTATCCAATCATCTCCCTATTGAGTGTTTTATATTTATTAATTCTGTTAGCTCATCAGGCCACCATGGAACTTCGTGCTTTGTTGGATGGGGTTTTGAGTTTGGTATTGCTCTATCAGCAGCATTTTTGATGAAATTAACAAGAAACTTATTAGTTTCATTATGGTCTTTTAGATATTCAAATGGTGGTATACTTCTAGTATGCATTTCATATTGTTACCAATTTGCTTTATAAATGTTATAGTGAGGAACATGTTTTGCTGGATTATTCTGTAAAAAAGAAATTAATATTGGGAAACAATCACTGTTGTACAAGTCATCAATTGTGTTCCAATCCAATCTGTCAACTATTTTTGTTGAACATAGAGTTAAGTCTACAGAGGAAAATGTTCCATGTGTTTTTGAATAATATGCGCTAACTTCATCATCATTTATACAACACATGCTATTTAAATCTATAAGTTCTTCTACTTTACTTCCTGCTCTATTTGAGTTTGAACAGTTACAATCCCATATTAGGTTGTGAGCAATAAAATCCCCTACTATTAATATAGGTTCTTTGGCATTTTTAAGTAATTCTCCAAGTTTATCAATATCGTAAGTTTTATTTGGTTGGTTGTATAAATTATAAATTATATAATTATCGTTTTTAATTCGAATTTTAATACCCGATATTTGGAGGTCAGCAATATTTACAGGTACTTTGTCATAACATACTTTGTTATGTACATATATGGCTGTACCTAAATTTCCTTCTTCTTCCTGTGATGTTGTTATTAAGGTATATTTACCTATTGTTGGTACTGTATTATTGACATGTTGTAAACACAAAATCATAGGTTCATATTTCTTTAATAACCTTTGTACTTCTCCCAGGTGTAATCTAGTCTGTAGACCATTTACGTTCCATTGTATAATATAACTATTGAAAATATTATGTTATATCGGTCGTGTTTTGTTTTCTTTTTTTGTATCATTATCAACTTGAATTTTTTCTAAAATTTTATTTACCACATTCAGTTGTTTATCTTTATAATATTTTAAGTACTCAATGCACATACATCCTTTTTCATGGGTGTTTAAATCGGTGGCCTCTCTTTCTATATTTCATAAAATTTCTTATAATGTTTGTTAAGCAATCTTTGGTTATATCTTTGTTATATTGCACAATGCAATGAAACAATCATTACAGCCACATGTGTTGTCAAGTAGTATATCTGTAATAAATACATTTATTCAATTTACAGGATCCTATAAATATAAACCCATGACCTGAGGTCATGGCATTAGGAGGGTCCTACGTGACCAAAGCAGATCTAGATTACGCTATGCGCTGTCTGCAGTAGCCTGGTCTAGCTCTTGAGCTTTGTCAACATTTTATGTTAATGATAACTTTGCACAACAACTTCCATGGGAAGCGGTTGACCTGTTAACCTACGCCGGAAACTTGTAACTTCCGAGCCGGCGGACTACGTATGTTTTTATATGAATCGCTGAGATAGCTAATGTTCCGCTATCGACTTGATGCTTTAGAATGGCAGTTCCGTGCCAACCATCAAACATATCGGTCTTCCGACCGAGCTGCATCTCCTAGTATGGAGTTACAGAATAAAGTTGTTATATTTGTTCAACTTATCTGTTTGAATCATCTCCTTTAGTTAAGAAGAACCACTCTACTAAGATATCCCAAGGAGATGGGAGGAACCAGAAATACTTACGAATGACAGTCGTAAGGAGAACACAAAAAAAGTCTATCGCCAAGCGAAGAGACTTAAATGTGGTGGCAGCGTATGACGAAGAATAAAATTAACAAGACCCATATCAGCCAACCGAAGGTCTACAAGAACAACTTCCACCTTCAACATCAAAACTAAACAGAGGAAACAGGATCTTCAATCAACGCAACAGCTTATAAAGACGCAGATATGTCCTTCATCGAGAAGAATACAAGCATTAACACCGACGTTTGAGCGACTGTTGTCACTTATCTTAGAGAATCTACACCGGACGAGAGCAGCATCGAACATCTACGGAAAGAAGAAAGCAAACACAGGAAACATCACGCGATCACGAACAAGGACGCAGAGAGTGGAGCTAGAGGCAGTAGTGCAAGGACGGAGGCTGTGACGTCATCAATCTTGGACTTCTCCACGCATCGTGCACCGAGAGAAGACCGTGACGTCATCACGACTTCCGACGCGAGACTTAGACAGGAACTGAGACGTCATCCCATGTCAACAATCCTTCGCAATATAATCTGGAGCTAAGTACCATTTTTATCTATTCAGGTCTTTTCCTCAGTGAAGTGTTGTTCATCAGGAGTCGATCATCCAGTATTCTGGGGGTGAGTTGTTCGCCATATTAATCTTCCTTCATTACAGAATCAATCTTCAACTACGAGTTCTCGCCCGCAGATTAATTTTTTTTTTTCTCTTCTCGTTGTTGTTAATCGTTTCTTGCAGGAATTCTCCGTATAATATTTTATCAAATTATCTGTATTTTTGTATCTTTTGGGGGATTTTCCTATTATTATAACACATTTATACAGTACATTGCATATGCGTTTACGTAATGGTCGAGTGTACTCTTATAAATATTTTGATAGGATCGCAAGGAATAGAAGTGATAAGAAAAAAGTGAAAGTGGAAATGGCGACTACTCCGGCTGGCAACCCCAATGTGGTGACTCTCGTTAGCGCGAGGTCAGCAATTGTCCCTTTTCAAGGTCGGGTCAATGGGTTCCTGCCTCAAAATGTTGAGGCATGGATCTCATCTGTAGACGCTCATTTAAATGCAAAAAGCATCACAGACCCAGCAGTACAATTACAGGAGGCCAAAAGCTTCATTGACTTTGCTAAAGGAGACGCAAGTGCTTATCTAAGGGGGGTTTCTTTCCAAGAGGCGCTTACATGGGACGAGTTCACAATCAGATTACGTGCCGTGTATGGGGGTGAAGAGGCTTTAGATGTAGTATTGGCATTGAGAAATATCCTTAACCAAGCCTCCATGACTCAGCTTAATGTTGTCGAGCGGGCGGCGCTAATTGCCGACCGGCTAAATGAATATCAGGATAGTTTAAGTAACTCCGGGTGGGTTACGAGTGCCAAAATCAAAGTGAAAGATTTTATCCGTTTGATCTACCTTACGTCTATCACTGCAATGTTGCCTGAAGCGTTAGTACGGTGTTTTGATAAAAAATTGCAGCCCGACAGTACGGAATTAGATGTGTATAAACAAATCAAAAAACACATGTCTAAATGTACCGACCTAGATCCTTCGCTCATTCAAGTTTTTGCAAAAAATGAGAACAAGCCACAACAAGTAAATGTGGTACATAATAATAATCAAGTTGCAGGGATGGTTTGTTATAACTGTAAACGACCAGGTCACATGATTTCAGACTGTCGGACGCGTTTTTGTTCAATACACAATAGTTCAACTCATTCATATAACCGTTGCTACTCGAGGAGGGAATCAACAGCAGAATGCCACAAACACGCAACCAGTTGCCAGTGCAAATAAAAAGAAGGGTCCTCAGTACTATAAGAAGAAACAACCAAACGGAAATTCTGCACAACAGCAGAAACAAACAAATCGTGCTTCAGGTACCTCTGTTCCTGGGCCGTCTAGCCAGAACTCGCAAGGGCAAGCGAATTTTCAAGGTGTGATAAACAAAACAAATACCACGTAGTTCACTCCAAGGGGGGAGAGGGCGATGTTGGGTCATCAATATCAACATCTTTTGTATCAAATAATCAGTTTAATCATTTATCAGATCATTGTGAGGCAATTGATTTTCCTATGAAACACACGGCCGAATCCAAAAATCTGTGCAGGTTCCCGTAGATTTGCAACAAATTCATGCAATTATTAGTCAAAACGAGTTGCGACCAACCTTACATGCAGTAAATTTGGACCATAAGTCATTCACTTTGTTCTTTGATTCTGGTAGTCCACGTAATATCATGGATTTAAGGACTCATCATTTACTCTTTTCAAATTTCCCTATAGAAAAGTCCGGAATAAGGCTCTCAGGCATGAGGGAATAATGAATTAAATGTTGTGGGCGTAACTCATGTACAGTACAAGGTCGGTAAGCGCACGTTTGCTGATACCTTTATCGTTGTACAAAACATTAATATGTATCCCGCAGTAATTATCGGATACCCGTCTATGGGCACTCAAAATATTATCTTAGCACCTGCAAAAACACGGCGTGTATATCAAAGGGAAATTCTATAGGTCTTCTAATACCCTAAAATCAGTTTTAGATAATAAAGAGACAGACAGAGTTGTCACTTACATTACAGAACGCCAATCACCTGTCTCATGAACCAAGAAGAAATAATACAGGCAACCCAACAGAACTCTCGCTCACCCGTAAATATCAGCTTGCACGCAAACTCTCGAGCCTAACATAACTTCGAACATATTAGTGCGTGTAAAGAGAACCTTGCCAGGATCTGAAACATTAATCCTTTCCGAAACTCTGAAAACACATGGATTATCCGTCACACAAGCCATTTATACAGTCGGCTCACAACAACAATGTAACATCGAAGTCTGTAATCATTTGAATACCACTTAGCAATCCACAAAAATCAACATATCTTGGATGCCGAAGTTTATAAACATCGCATTCTTACCGTAGCTGAGATAAATCACGCTCAATCAATTGCGGATGAATCCCTTTTGCAATCTATAAAGAACAAAATCAATAAGGACATTCAAGAAGAGAAATTCAGCAGAAATTCTTGAATCTTTTTAAAACTAAATATCATGATGTTTTTTCCACTACGGATGGAACCTTAGGAAAAACGGATGTCATCGAGCATCAAATAAGGCTCAAGGACAAACAGAAAGTAATCGATGTACCTTCGTACCGACTTCCTATGAAATTTCAGAATGAGATAACAGAGGAAGTAGGTAAAATGTTAAAAGAAGGAGTCATTAGGAAATCAAACAGCCCTTATAATTTTCCGTTAATAGTAGTACCGAAAAAAGATCGAACTTGGCGGATATGGCGTAGATTTTCGTCGTTTAAATGAAGAAACAATCCCTGACAGATTCCCAGTACCATGTACCGATGATATCCTATCTCTACTAGGTCAGAACAAATATTTCACAAGCTTTAGACTTTGACTAAAAGGATTTCATCAGATTCCGTTGGAACAAGAGAGTATCCCATACACTGCCTTCAGCACAGCCAGGGGACATTATGAATTTTTGCGTATGCCTTTTGGTTTACGTTGTGCTCCTATAACTTTTACTCGTATGATAAACATCGTGTTTGGAGACTTGTTAGGAGATATCCTACATGCCTACATGGACGACCTAGTAATCTCCAACACATTAGAAGAACATTTACGTAAATTTAGAGTTAGTGCTACAAAGACTAAGGCAGCATAATTTAAGGGTAAAGATAAGGTAAGTGTGAATTTTTTAAAAACAGAACTAGTCTATTTAGGTTTCACGGTTTCTAGTGAAGGTCTTAAAGTCGTCCATGATAAGGTGTCGGCTATCCGTAACTTTCCGATACCTACTAACGTCAAGGGAATACAGCAATTTTTAGGCTGTAGCGGCTACTACCGCCGCTTTATAGCAACTACTCAATCATAGCCGCTCCCCTAACCGATCTTATAAAAAAGGGCGTAGATTTCGTATGGTCTGAAATGCATCAACAGGCGTTCGATAAATTGAAAGATGAACTGTATTTTCTCCTATCTTGAAATTTCCTGACTTCGGTAAGGAATTTTTCATAGCAACAGACGCCTCAGACCTAGGAGTAGGTGGGGTATTGCTTCAACAATATGATAAACAGTTTTTCCCTATAGCTTTTTATTCACGTAAACTGAGACCTTCCGAAAGTAAATATGCAGTAATAGACAAGGAAGGGCTCGCTATTGTTAATTCACTCGTGCATTTTAAATTCATAATATACGGTTATCCCGTCAAGGTTCTCACTGATCAAAGCCCCTAACCGACTTTCCTTTAAAGGCTTTAGTCACAGCCCCAAGGAAACTCGGTTTACATTTGGCACATGATCATTCAGGACTTTGGCGCGAGGATCTTGGGTATTTACCTGGGAAAGCAAATATCATTGCTGACGCATTATCACGCAACCCCTCTTCATCTTGTACCGAGCCATTAGCTGAATTAATAGATATCTCACTCATACCCACTGTCTTAAAATGGTTGCATGAAAATCCACTGCATGGACACCCGGGTTATTCCTTGATGTCACAGAAAGCCAAATCCTTATTTTATTGGCATACGATGCTTACAGATATAAAAAAGCACATAGCAAATTGTCGCACTTGTCAAGAATACAAAGGGCACACGAAGACACCTGTCAGCCTAGGGGCTTACCCCGTGCCAAATCAACCCTTTGAAAGAGTACATTTAGATTTATTAACAGGATTTTACGAGTCAGACAGAGGAAATAAGCACCTCCTAGTAATTATAGACGCTTTGACTCGATATACAGAACTTATAGCGCTTAAACAAAAACCGCGTCGACGTGCGCTAGGAAGTTTTACGAGTGCTACATTTGTAAACATGGAATTCCACACATCATTATCTCAGACTCGGGCGGGGAGTTCAATAATCATTCCTTAACTCCTTGTGCGAATTCCTTTGTATAAAGAAAATCAATACCATGATCTATCACCCAGAGTCTAATGGGCTAGTGAAAGGGCAAATCGTAAGGTTTTAAACATTTTAAGGGTCACCTTAGGGGGGGCAGACCCCAACTGGGACATTGCCATACCTGCGGTACTAAGCACACTTAATCACTCGTATCATGTGTCTATTAAAATGACACCGCACGAGGCACTGTACGGTATCCCGGCTAGAACGCCTTTCCACATCTTAACGCCTACAACTAATTTATCAAATCCTCTAAAGGATGTTATGGATGCAAGCATAAGTCGATATAATATACTTCGTAAGAATCTAGAAGAAGCACAAATAATAATGAAAAAAAAATCATGATAGAATAGCTAAGCCAACTAGAACATATGCCGTGGGCGATCAGGTATACATACAATTAATACGTACGTAAAGGTTTAAATTATAAACTGACACCTAAGTTTGAAGGCCCGTTTAACATTTTAGAAAATTTAACGGCCAATAGATTTAGGGTTCAAAATGTATCCAAACCCACTGATGTGAGAATAGTCCCATTGGCACATATCAGAATCTAAAGAAAGGTAGATGGAGTGAGGGAAAAAATGGTTGTATTTATGAAACTTGTATAATAATTTATATATATATCTATTAATCATATTGTATGTTAAACCTATTCTTTTACGCGAGTTATTACATATGTTTTATTCATTGCAGGTTTCAAAAATGAATCTGTTATTGTTAGGAGTGATATTGTGTATTCAGACATCTTTGTTGTATGGAAAGAGCGCTAGGACGAAAGAAATAGAATTTAATCATGCCTCGATTATCGAGAGAATAGATGATGTATTCATCGTGTCAAGTAATGTTGTTATAGAGGTAGATATGCATGCGATATTCTTGCCTGAAGATGACGTCCTTAACTTAAAGAATGACCTGATGAGGTTTGCTATTTCGCTTAAGGAAATTGCACCCGAACTAATTTTCATGCTAACTCAGAGATTTCGCTAGCTCAACACTAAGCGTGCGGAAATGTTGTCTTATGACATACAAAATAAAACCGCCGAGGCAGAAGAACTTGCTCGTGACCTGCTGATGTGGTCTGTGCGGCACAATACTCTCGAACGCCGCAACCCGCTTATTCTGGCTGGACTAAACATCTTAGGATCAGTTGCGAATCTAGGCTTAGGAATTTCAAATCGCCTTAAGATAAATAATCAAAATAAAAGAATTGAGTTTTGCAACACAAAACCGAATGGCTTTGTCCGAACTTCGCAGCCAGTTATCTTCAATCAATCAAATAATGAGTATCGTTAATGAACATTCAAATAAATATCGATCAGGTCATGGAAGTTCAACATTTGCTGGCTACATTAGCTTACTATAGTTCGAAAATAGATCATATCCGTGTGAAAATATCACATTTTATTGAAAGTCAAAGGATTACGTAGAAGCGATTACGTTAGCAACAAAGGGTGTGTTTATCTCCTCACCTCATGCTATTAAAGATCTGACGTTAACTTTGGAAAACGGACGGGAGAAACTAGGTTATATTCCTTTATTAGACACCCATAAAGTAGAGTTCTATTATAGCCTAATATCAGTCAGCGTTGAAAATTATAGAATTATGATCACAATTCCTTTTGATTCTTCCGATGCTTGGCAATCATACAAAATAGCACCGTTTCCTACTTTCATGACGAATAACTCAAATCCAGTAATATCCAATTTGACGGGGCATGTACTGATTTTCTTTCTGATAAGAAATCATTTACAGTCATTAAAGACTTAGATAAACTCACTCACTGTTCAGAAGCCATGAATAATAAAATTTGTACAGCTGACTCTTTTGAATTCTATCCTATATCAACGGATTCATGTGAGTTAGGCATAGTGCTAAACGGCTCTCTCTCTCATACAAGCGAAGGTTTGTCTGGGGAAACTTTATCCCTTTTACGGTAATAAATTCAATTACAGGATGAATAATGGTTCCTGGATCCGTTATGATAAAGCCGGAATTCGACGTAGTGTGTCCGGACGGTACCCACCGCCAGTGCCCCTATCTTCGTAGCGCCGATGGCTTGTACGGGGACATACTACAAACTACACCGTCAGAAGGGGTCAACACGATAATACGTTGTAGAGAAGGCGTATTTTGCGAACTACACTTGGGCATCTACAAATCATCCCAGCACTACCTCTCCCATACAACGCGCGGGTGGCTCGTCGTTTGACGCAACTGGCTGAGATGACCCACGCGTCAGCGACTTATGCAGGTGGAGAAAATCTTCGCTACTACATTTTGCTGGCCGTGTTCAGCGTGACGGCCATATTGGTTATCGCCGTCAACATTCTTTGCTTGGCGTAGGCTGAGGCGTAAACAGAAGGATCTCCAAGGGAACGTATTGGCCCGTCTAGATGGACGTACCCGTTAAACTCAAGTCGTTTGAGTTTAGGGCCGCCTGAACCTGGCCACTTCAGTTTGTGCCTAGGGAATTGTCTGGAATGGTGTTGTTGTGTGAAAAGCGGTCCGTATCGGCTGGCAAAAATGTAGGACAAGAAAGACTCACGCCTTTTGCATTTTTGAACAGTTAAAGTATCTCCCGGGCACCTAATAAAACATTATAGCCCAATATTATACATTAATATATTCCTAAAGGTATTTTTCGGGCACCTAATAAAATATATCAGCCCTATATATTGCATTTCTGCAGAATTACATAGTTATACTATTATACCATTGTACAATTATATTTATCTATTACAAAGTGTGTCAAGTACTCTCTAACAATTATCCATGATCATGCTATAATCATTATTTAGTAACCATTATTCTTAATCAGGTTACCTATTATCATATTAATCATGTATACATGTTAATCTTTTGATTTTTACCTTTTTATTATTTTGGGGGTACCTAATCATATTATTACCAAACATGGATCTATATTTTCCATGCATTTATCTTTGTTTATGAATATGTCCAACAAGTGGGTATGTAACAGAACCTTTTTATGCAATGTTATCACTTATTATGTTATACCTAGACGTATGTTACGAGCACGCTCCTATGAAACAATGTTTAAAGTAATTTTTTTTTTTTTTTGTTATTCAAGGCTTGAATAGGTAGCAGTCCGAGCCTAATGTAATAAATACATTTATTCAATTTACAGGATCTGTAAATATAAACCCATGACCTGAGGTCATGGCATTAGGAGGGTCCTACGTGACCAAAGCAGATCTAGATTACGCTATGCGCTGTCTGCAGTAGCCTGGTCTAGCTCTTGAGCTTTGTCAACATTTTATGTTAATGATAACTTTGCACAACAACTTCCATGGGAAGCGGTTGACCTGTTAACCTACGCCGGAAACTTGTAACTTCCGAGCCGGCGGACTACGTATGTTTTTATATGAATCGCTGAGATAGCTAATGTTCCGCTATCAACTTGATGCTTTAGAATGGCAGTACCGTGCCAACCATCAAACATATCGGTCTTCCGACCGAGCTGCATCTCCTAGTATGGAGTTACAGAATAAAGTTGTTATATTTGTTCAACTTATCTGTTTGAATCATCTCCTTTAGTTAAGAAGAACCACTCTACTAAGATATCCCAAGGAGATGGGAGGAACCAGAAATACTTACGAATGACAGTCGTAAGGAGAACACAAAAAAAAGTCTATCGCCAAGCGAAGAGACTTAAATATCTACCGCTTTATTTGTTCTTATTGTACCGATTATTGGTGATGGAGTAATCTCATCGCCCTTGACATAGTCACAATCATCCATGGTATGGTTCTCTTCCACTTCTTTGGTGTTTTGGATCTCTGCATCTATAGGTTTTATTATTATTTTAGGAGATAAAGGTAATAATAGGAGATAAAGGTATGTTCTCATTTTGTTTTTGTTCTTTCTTCATATCTTTGGTTTTTGGTTTGACCGATGTTTCTCTAATTAGTTGGTTTCTTTGTTTTGGGTGGTGTTCTCTCTAAAGGTCTTTTTTTTCTTTAATTTCCGGTACATCACAATTTCCTCCTTCCACATCTGTGGTAGTATCTTCTTGTGCTTCTATTTGCATTAACACCTCAAATGAATTTGAAAGAATATTATCCAATTCATTTGCACCTGTTTCCTGAATCTTTACTATCTTAGTTTTATCCCGTATATTACTGACTTCTTCGTGAGACCTACTTTGCTGCATCTTGTTACTTCTATCTGTATGATTTTTTGTTTCATTATTGGTTCCAGTTATAGTAGAATATGTACGTTTTCTAGCAGGATCTTGAATTCTCTTCGTTTTCAATTCTAATTACCTCTGCTATAGACATGCCGTCCGTTCTTTCTTTTAACATTTTTGATTCCGTATTGTATATGTAATACATGCATTCTTTGGATCTTGCATGATGATTCTGACCACAGTTTACACATTTAGGTTCACCGCACTTCCATTTGGTGGTGTGTTCTGTAGATCCCAAGTAAGCACACAAAGGATCATTCCTCCAATTTCTCTTTGTGTGCCCATACTTACTGCAATTTTGACACTGCAGTGGCTTCGGAATATAGGGTCTTAACTCTCTATTTTGGCCTAGAATTTTTTTTTTTTTTTCTTTGAGGTAGATCTGAACCCTCAAATTTTATTTTTGCTATTTTTACTACTTGCTTACTGCCTCTCTTACTTATGTCATACACCTCGCAATCCTCAACCTTGGGGTATCTCTTTTTGAGAGAGTCTAATAGTATTATCTTATTAATTGGTTCGTTGTTGTTGTCAGGAAGTACAATGGTACCCTGAATGCTGTTCATATTATCATGCTTTTCCACTTTAACATTAATGGAATCTATAATTTTTAAAGACAAATAGTCTTCTGACTGGCTTTTTGTTGTGGCTTCTATAAGCCATGTCTTCTCTTTTATTTTTCTGAACGACATTTCTGCCGTTGGATGTCTGTTTAGTAAAAGATTTTCTAATTTCAAGGGTGAAATATTTTGTTCTGCTTCCATGGTTAGAAACCTTGACCAACTTCCACTCCCAAAGAGGGAGTCAAAGTGAGTCAAGGTTGGGTCATGACGGTACTGAGGTTTCCTAGTTTTAGTATATGTATATGTTTTAATTACAACCTGGTCTTTGTGAGTTGAGCTTCCTTTAGAATGGTCCAAATCAGTGCCAGAAGTCGTGGGGATAGTTTTTAAATTTTCCATATAATAAAATTGTAAATTTTGTCCAGGATGAGGTCCCTCTCACCAGGGAGGCCCAACTGGGGGAGGAGCAATACTATTACACAGTGGTAACTGCCCTGGGACACTCACCTGGATATACGTCATACCCACAATGCCTTAAGGGTCGACAGTCCCATGAGATCGGACCCAACACTGCGGGCATGGCTTGACATGGGATCAGGGGGAAGATTTCCTGTAAAGCAGAAAAACTTTAACATTCTGGTTCTAAACCCATCAGGAGGAAAAAAGTATATATAAAAAGTGTGATATACTATACATATATATTGTTTTTTCTAAATTATGAACATCCCCAGGTCAAAATAACATAACATTAATAAAAAATCAGTAGCCACTCTATGATTCTTCCACTACCTCTATGAAAGATCTCTAAGACTCACAGCTTTCTCTTCCACAAACACTGCTGCCAGCCATTTTCTTCTGCAAACGCCTGAAAGTCCGAGAAGTAAGCCATAACAAGCGATTAAGCCACCCATGCAGAATTTGAATGCCACGAGGCCGGGTATTTACACCGGAACATATGCCATCTACCAGACAAAGGGGATCGGAAGTCAGATTCGGAAGTAGGGGAAAGTTGATAAAAGGGCATGCAGCAGAAGATTCATCTACCAACAGATCGGAAGTAGAGGAAAAGTTTGAAAAAGGCAATGCAGCAGAAAGAATTTCATTTCTTTAAACTTTCAACTTACCATCTCAACAGCAACAGTCTCACAGGAGCAGAGTACTCCCCTTCTCCCCTATCTCTTGGAGATTGATTGATTGATTGATTGTGAGTTATCTGGCGTCACAACTACCAGGGTCACCGACGCCGAATACTAAATGTGATCTTTTAACTTTTATAATATATTATACAACATTCAAAATAACTTTATCTTTATGAGAGATATATAAATTTTATTTAAAAAAATAAATTAAATTTCTGATAAAAAAAAAATATAAATAATATTCCGATAAAAGAATTGTGATTGATCACATAACAGCAAAACTATTAAAAAGAAAAAAAAATGTAT
Organism: Macrobrachium nipponense; assembly: GCF_015104395.2. Classification (NCBI taxonomy): domain Eukaryota; kingdom Metazoa; phylum Arthropoda; class Malacostraca; order Decapoda; family Palaemonidae; genus Macrobrachium; species Macrobrachium nipponense. The sequence continues at coordinate 65,453,970 of NC_087208.1, read as the reverse complement.
ATACTAAGACAGCACAGCTGTCAGATATATTTGAGAAGACCAGCTTCTTTAATAAAAGAGATAACGTTATTAACACACATGCTTTCTCCCAACAGTTTTGGCATGCTATAGTTACCACCTGCTTCACTACTATAAGCTAAAAAATTATTCCTAAGTTCCACTAGACTGGGACACTCAACCAGCAAATGCCTAACAGTCAGTGGAACTAAGCAATCATCACAGAATGGCTCATTCTCCCCCCCCATCCATCAGATAGCCGTGAGTTAAACGCGTATGGCCAATACGCAATCTACACAATACAACCTCCCACTTCCTTGGTATTAGGTCATATTTCCAAGGGTGTGTCTGTCTAGTAATTTCTTTCATCTTGTTGGGGCCTACTCTGTCCCACTGAATGCCCCATAAATACTGGACAGATTTCCATATATCAAAAAATGTATCACGATATGGAACAGGGCATTTTCTCGGTACTAAAGTTTGCGCTGCTGATTTGGCTAGCTTGTCTGCCTCTTCGTTTCCCGATACGTTCACATGGGCAGGAACCCAACAAAATGAAACAATGCTGCCTCTATTTTGGTGCAAGAAGATCCACTGCAAGATCTTCAACACCAAGGGATGATCAGTATTAAAGACTTCCAGGGACTGTAAGGCACTTTTGGAGTCACAAAATATTGTGTAGCTACACACTGGGAGTGTTACAATATGTTCCAGTGCTATTAGGATGCCATACAATTCAGCTGTAAAGTTTGAGGCAATAGAAGGAAGTGCACCTCTTCGGTTAAAAGATTCGCTAAAAACTCCATATCCAACGCCGGCATTGGACTTGGAGCCATCAGTAAATATAAAACATGTATCTATATGCTCTGATACATGATCTAAAAATATTGCCCTTATTTCCTCATCAGATTTATTTCTCTTTGCTCCATTGAAGTACCTGCAGAATTTCACATCCGGTAACCTCCAGACAGGAGTACTGGGATACACAAAGGGAATAATGGGATATTTGTTAATATTTGTATCCTCTAAAATTTGTTTTATTCTATAGCTAAAAGGAATGGGATACCTTGATGACTTTCATAAAAACCATTAAAAATATTTCTATTTGCCACAGCAAATGCCTGAGATTTGGGGAGTCTTTGCGCTCCTAAACCAGTAACCGAAAGTAATGAATGACTGGCGATAGAGTTCAAGAGGCATCTCTGCATCAACTAGCAAACTAGATATTGGTGACGAACGGAAAGCTCCTGTGGCTATACGAATACCTGAAATGATGTTACTGAATCTAAAAGTTTTAAAGTTAGATTGAGGAAGCTGAAGAATATATTTCACAACCATATGACAGCTTTGACAAGATTAAAGATTTATGAAGCCTTAGTAAAAGATTTCTATCAGCTCCCCAACTGGTGTGAGAAAGCACCTTCAAGATGTGTAGAGCTTCTAGGCTCTTTGCTTTTATATGTTTGATAGGGGGACCCAAGTCAATCTACTGTCAAAAACTAGGCCTAAGAAGTGTGCTTGTTCTACACATGGGATTCTACGGCCATACAAATAGAGGTCTGGATCAGGATGCACTCCCCTGATCCGACAGAAGTGGACAGCAGTAGTCTTGCTTACAGAGATTTTAAAACCCTGTTTCTCAGCCCAACTTACTATTTTATTTATTGTTAATTGTAGCTTTCTTTCTGCTACAGTCATCCGGGTGGCAGCAAAGGATATCGACAAATCATCCACAAACAGTGTCTTTAAAACCTCTCTTGGAATGACAGCTGCAACACTGTTTATCGCTAGAGCAAAAAGTGTTTACACTGAGAACACTGCCCTGGGGAACACCTTCTTCTTGGCACCTTTTCTCTGATAAAGTACTGCCAACTTTAACTTTAAAATACCTACGATGTAAAAAGGATTTCACAAATAAAGGTAATTTACCTCGTAGACCACTATTATGTATAGTCTTCAGAATCCCACATCCTTCCAAGCAGTGTCATATGCCTTTTCTATATCAAAAAACACTGTCACATGATGTTGCTTGGAGGCAAAGGCTTCACAGACAGAGGTTTCAAGTTGCAGTAAGATGTCCAGGGTAGAGTGCATTTTTCGAAAACCACACTGAGAAGGTGTTAGAATAGTTGTGCTCTAGATACCACATCAGTCTTACATTTACCATTTTTTCCATCAATTTACACAAACAGCAAGTTAAAGCAATGGGGCGGTAACTTGCTGCACACAGGGGATCTTTTCCAGGCTTAAGGAACGGTAACATGGTGGCTAATTCCCATATGGTAGGGTAGCTGCTTTCATCCCATATTCTATTGATAATACTTAATTATAAAAAGTTTTGTGTTCTTCGAAATGTGTTTTAAACATTTCATAAGGAATCTCATCTGGACCAGGGGCAGTGTTCTTGCTCCTAGATAAAGCAGAGTCAAACTCCCTTTCAGAAAAACGCATATTATATGATTCAGCTTTCTTTGCTGAAAAGTCAAGTACCTGTTGTTCTTCCATCATTCTGAAATTATGTCCTGGGGAACTATCTGATTTCTCAGAGACTCGAGCGAAGTGTTCTGCAAAATGTTACTTTACTCAACTTTCCTGTGGCATCAGTGACATGAGTATTATTCACTTTAAGTACTGGAGGAGGATTGGGTGTAAATTTACCCTGAATTTTTCTTATTTTCTTCCAAATGCTACAGACTGGTGTTCTGCTGTTAATAGAGGATACATATTCGGCCCATGCTTGTCTTCTGGCAGCTTTCATAGCTTTTCGAAATCGTGCCCTACACTGTTTGTAAATTATGACATTGTCCAAGGTGCGATGTCTACGGCACCTGGTCAATGATGACCTTGTAGCTCGGTGTAACAGCCTTAGGTCTTCTGACCACCACGGTACTGGCCGTCTCCCTGAATAGTCCCTTAGTTCGAGGAATTGAGTGTAACCTGCGTATGCAATGTTCATTGAGTAATCAATGGCATCATCCTTCCTTGGAGATCTTTCATCCCCCTCCAACTCACTCAAGTCTTTGAATTTTCTCCAATTTGCTTTCTCTAAACACCATCGTGGCGGTCTCGGGATAGGTGGACCATCATTGGTGTCGATCACAATTGGAGAATGGTCACTGGTATGCCAGTCATCACTTGTTCTCCAACTAAAATCAACACTGCAGTTGGAGCTACATATTGAAAGGTCGATGCAGGAGACGGTGCCTGTCTGAATGTGGTAATGGGTAGGTTCTCCAGTATTAAGAAGACCTATATCTTCATTTTCTATTAATGATGCCATCACATTCCCTTTTGGTTTGATGTTACATCTCCCCACAATGGATGTCTACTGTTGAAGTCACCAAGTAGAAGGAATGGCTCTGGTAGTTGCTGCATCAAGTTGTATTAAGTTTCTACTTGGGAGACATGGCTATTGGGTGGAATGTAAAGGGAACATATAGTATATTGCCTCCTTAAATTAATTCGTACAGCCACGGCTTGAAGTGGAGTATTTAGTTTTACTTTGTAGTGTGGAGCATCTCGACGGATGTAGATGAGGGATCCACCATGATTTCCCACCTCTAAATCAAATTTAGTTCTATAGTGAACACTATCCCTAGGACAAGGGGTATATTCACCTAGCATGGTCTCCTGCAAACATAACCCTACAGGGGAGTGCTCATAGATTAAAAGCTTCACTTCCTCATACTTCGCTCGCAGTCCCTGACAGTTCCACTGAATAATGGAAGTGAATTTATTCACGTTTAGGACCAACATTGTGGTTCCTTTTTACAAGACTGGGAGAGTTCTTTTTTCTACTAGGGGAGGCATTTTGATGGAAGGTTTTGTTGGCTTCTTGGGAGGAGTTATCGCCTTCGTAGAGCCAACATCTTTTCCTTCAGTGTTTTTGATACTGAAGGGTTTTTTAGTTTCTTCGCTCTCCATCTCTATCGAGATGGAGAGAGCAGAGGTGTTCTCTAAAGAGACCACCTCAAGTGTCTTTGTACTGCTGGCAGTAGCCAGCTCTGCCTCTGATGAGGCAGAAGTACCAGCGAGGACTGGCACCGGGGGACCAGCATCTGCTGGTTTGTCCTCCAAAGAGGAGTTGGCACCAACAGAAGCTGGCACCAGACCAGCAACCACTGGCCTTGCCTCCAAAGAGGCAGATGGTGGAGGGTGTATCTCAACTGGCACTTCAATTTTCTTCAATTCCACACTAGGGTCTTTCTTGTTGGTTCTAGCGAACCTTGTCTTTATATTCTCATCATCAGTTGACTCAGATGATTCAGTTAGCTGTCTTTTTAATGATTCTTTATTTGATTTTCCTTTTGTGCTCTTAACTTGGGTGTTTTTATTTGTCTCTTTCTTTTGGCTTTTTAATTTTGCTACTACAGTAGCAAAACTTAGACCGGGTCTTACAGTGTTTGCTTTGCTCTCTCTCGTGCTTCCTTAAATGTTGTTCTTTCAACCACTCTAATTGCTTGTATTTCCTTTTCAAGTAAATATATATCACACTGCTGAGATGACGAGGCATGTCCCTCACCACAGTGAACACATTTCGGTTCCCTGGTGCACATACCATGCTCATCTTCTCCACAGTTGACACAGACTGCAGGATTTTCTTGCAATTTGGATCGACACGATTGTAGGGTGTGTCCAAAATGCTGGCAATGGAAACACCTTCTGGGTCTCGGGATGTACTGCTTTAACCTTAAACCTATACCAGGCTGCAAAGACACATTCCGGAAGTCTTAAGGTTTCAAAAGTTAATATTAAGGTAGGCTGAGGTATTCTGTTATTATCAACCTTCTTTGACATCCTGTCAACCTTTATTACACCCTGATCTTTTAATTCTGTTAAAAGTCTCTCCTCAGAGAAAGCCATCAATTGAGGGGCATAAATCAAGCCCTTGCTGGAGTTCAGGCTGGAGTGAGTACACTCAACCGTAACTCCGCAAGGTCTGACAATCCCATCAACTTGATACTTTCCTCTGGGGAGGTGCTTTCTACCAGGAGCATGTTTCCATTCTGCGGTGTTATTTTTGGCTGTCTTCCACAACATTTACGATTTCCCTATGCACTTGAAAAATGTCTATATTGTCACCTTCTAGCTTTAAATTAAGGTATTTATTAAAGGAATTGGGTACAAAGACCCCAGGAGCTATTTCATAATTTTTATTTTTCTTCCTGGCATATGGTTCCAGTGTGACAATACTGGAGCCAGATGCTTTTTGTTGAGATTTCTTGGAGGTATATCTACTCGCATTGCTTTGGGTCGTCATCTGTGTCCGTCTGTCATTCAGTCCAGGGGTACTACCCTGATCATAGGGACCGACCATGATTGACTGAAGTTTGGGTTCCGTGCACAAGTCCTTTGACAAAAGCATAGGGTCGTCAGCCGAAATAGGGGGGGTTGCCATATAACGTGAAAAATATAGTTCATCCAGATATTCCCCATACCCACCATGGAGTCACACTTAGAGGACGGGTCATCCCTTTAATTAGGGTCGTCCTAGGGGTAATTACCGGATATACACCCTATCTCCAGTGCTAAGGCGTCATGATGTCCGTCGAGATCAGACCCGGCACTGAAGATAGGGTTTGACAATAAACTTTCCCTCGCTCGATCACGTCAGGTACTAGAGTTCTACGGGTGAGGTAGCATGCCGTCCATCCTCACCCTCCTTCAAATCCCAAGATTTAGCCTAAACCATGTCCAAAACCAAGCCAATAGTCATCATCATAGAACCCATACCTTATAAGAGGGAGGAAGGCAGAAAGATGAAATGTTTTTAGTAGAAAGAAAAGTTCTGACTAATTTAGTTGGATCAGCAGCTGGGCCCCAAGGACCAGTGAGAAACCAACCCCACCAGGCATCATGCCCCAGCTGCTGGTCCCTAAGCCCCCTACCCACGTCAAGGGGTCAGCATCTAGGGGGTATCTCTTGGAGATTGCTCCACATGTTCAATTGCTCTATTTCTCTAATGTGCTTAAACCCAATAGCACCACCATTGCAGACGGACAAGCTGAGCTATCAGGTTCAGTGGTAAGTTAATAGTTTCAGGCAGTCACCCCTCCTTACATTTCCTGATTCTTTTACGTTTCATTGCTACAAGCAACTTATGGTCCTCAATCATTCCCCAAGCATCACTCTCAGCCATTGTACCGTGAAACCTGCTACCCCCGTTGTGTGTGGTGATGCTGTAGGTGTCCTCCCATTGGTGTTTTGAATCATTAAGTGCCCCATAGTGATTAGTTTTGCTATAGTGCTGGGATGTAACATTCATCTTGCGTAAGTCATTGTCTTACAGTCCTGTGAATAATCTGTGACACAGCTCCAGCAAAAGGAATGGTGTTTAGTCTTCTAAGAATTTTCCGATCCCCTCCACGTGTTTGTAGCCACTGTATTGATGCCATCATCACATCTGTTTGCAGAGGTCCTATTATGTGCCTCATAGTGGAAGTGGATTCTTGTGAATGCATGATTCATCGATTCATCATATCTGAATATTCCGGTCCTCCACTCCAGTATACAGCAACGAGCCGTCTCGCCGGCTTTAGTTCCCTTTAAGTAATGAAACGTATGTAAGCACGTTAAACCTCTTGAGTTTACCTAACTTACTTCACTCTGAAACTGGCCCTAAGCTGTCTTCTTTAATTTTTTCACACTTGTGTCATGGTTCCTTATTTCATTCTTGGCCTTAAATCACTGCGACTCAGATCCATTGATCCGTTGCTCTTGAAAGGAACCACAGACATAACAATTCATATATATACATATAACATTATATTATAATATAATTCCAACATATATATTATATATATATTATATTATATATATAGATTTAGATAGATATATATATATATACATATATATATATATATATATATATATATATATCCTATAAATATATATATTATATATATATATATATATATCTTTTATATATATTAGATATCTATATCTATAGATATAGATATATATATATATATATATATATATAGATATATATATATATATATATATATATATATATATAGATATATATATATATATATATATATATTATATATATATATATATATATATATATATATATATATAGTATATATATATATATATATATATATATATATATATATAGATATATATATATATATATATATATATATATATATCTATATATATCTATATATATATATATATATATATATATATATATATCTATATATATAGATATAGATATATATATATAATCTCTCTCGCATTAACCTACAAATGTCGTTTAATATCTAATTCGCTCTACCTCGGAATGAATATATTTTCATATTGTTAAGCCGAAGGAGAATTTTTTAGTTGATAAGAAATTCTTCGACTCACGGGCGCGACCACGGAACCAATAAATCAGGACGTACAATGCAACAAAAAAATTCCCCTTTCGGGGCAATATAAAATCACGGCAAAGTCAAAGCCTCGGTTCTCAGGAAGCACCAAACGTATCTTCCTCCCCCAAGCAGGTTTCCAACCCTCTGGAGCCTGGTATTCAAGGTCAGTAAGAGCGCTGCCGTTTTACTCGCCAATCTAGCCATGGGAAGCGCGACACC
>NC_087208.1:65411390-65436390 GCF_015104395.2 Macrobrachium nipponense | reverse complement strand
AAATAATAATAATGATTTTAACATAACTAAGGCAAGACAGTTATATTTTGGTCATTGACAATCAATTTACAAGTATATTCCATATAATCATTTAATTCAAAACAAAGCTAAACTTATTCCAGTAGAAATTCCTGGAAGCATGGAAGTACACGATTCTACTGTATATTCAGCCTAAATGTATGGTTATGCGGATCGAACTGTCGTCAGTTATTGTTTACATAAACTCGGGAACGGACAGCAGAAAGGGTTTCATCTACAGCGAGCATATTCACCTTTAGACATAACACAAGTTGTTTACAAAATGTGGTGATCTTATAAGCCTATAATATACTTCACTGATACTTTCAGTACAGGTGGCTTTATTCCATACGCCCTTCTGAGGTATCCCCCTAATGTACCCGTGAGATTTCTCCAGGCTTTTAAGAAAATTAAAGAAGACGAAACAGTGAAGGTGACAAAAGCAGATAAATCTAATGCAGTGGTAATAATGAATAAAAGTGACTATATAAGTAAAATAATGACATTGCTAAATGACATGATACTTATACGAAACTGAGGTCTGACCCTACACAGACAGTTAACTCCCATTTTAATAAACAAATTAAATCCATTTTGAAGGGCTTGGACCATTTAATTAAACAGTTTACACCGCAATGCGCCTCCCTACCTTACATGTATGGTTTAGTCAAGACACAAAATCAATAACCCTATCAGACCAATCATTAGTTCAGTGGGCTCAGTTACGTATAATTTATCTAAATGGCTTGTAAAAATTCTTACTCCTTTGGTAGGAAATATTTCTAACACGAATGTTAAAAACAATGTTGATTTTATAAACAAATTGAATAGTTTAAATTTGAATTATGATTTTAATATGGTTAGTTTTGATGTTGTCTCTTTATTTACAAAAGTGCCTGTAGATGACTTACTTGAATATTTGGAAGAGGAATTAGAGCGCCATGACATTCCCTTTAGTGTAGCAAATCTCATTAGTCTCATAAGGTTATGTATCAAAGATAGTAAATTTTGTTTCAATGGGGAATTTTTTGTACAAAAGTTTGGCATGGCTATGGGTAATCCCTTATCTCCTGTCCTCAGCAATATTTACATGGAATTTTTTTAGACAAAACTCTTACCAAGAATTTTGCCCCAAAAGTTATTTGGTTTAGGTACGTGGATGATATCTTCTGTATTTGGCCAGTTCACAAAAACCTCCAGGAATTCCTTAATAATCTCAATAATTTAGTCCCTTATATAAAATTTACTGTAGAGGAAGAAAGAAATTGTAATTTGAATTTTCTTGATGTAACTGTCCATAGAAATGATAGAAATTTCACCTTTTCAGTCTTTCGAAAATCAACTAATATTGCCTCTTTTGTTCATTACTACTCCATGTTCCTAAGGGCTTTACGTGTCTGTAGCCCGCAGTTTATTGACGCTGAAATTAAAACTATTTATGATATTGCATTGAAACATAAATACCCAAGGACTTTTGTAGATGTGGCATGGAAAAGAGCTAGAAAAACATTTTATTCAACTAATGACAAACTTGAATTTAGTAAGCATAACATTCTAAAATTACCTTATGATGAAAGGTTTTTAGATATTCCTAGAATTTTAAAGCTTTTTAACATAAATGTTGTTTTCAGTAATATTAATGTCAAGAGCTTAGTAATCAAAAATTCTCCTAAAGATCTTCCAGGGTGCATATATGAAATTCCTTGCCAAAAGTGTGATAAAGTCTATTACGGACAGACCGGCAAATCTCTTTCACAGCGTCTCAAGCAACATCAATATTCTGTGAGAAACTTGGCAAATATCGAATGCATTATTGTACATATGAGAGATTTAGACCATCCTATTAACTGGAGTCAAGCAAGAGCCTTAGTCCATGTAATGACACAGTTAGAAGGAATATCATTGAATCTTGTTTTATCAAATCAAATAATAGAAATGTTCTAAATTTAAGTCTTGGTTTATTTAAACTGATGCTTTCATAATGAGAAAAGTTGTAGATCAATATAAGCAACAAAATTAATATATTCAGTTTTACATGTTTTGACTGTAAAGATACTTTGTAATTTCGGTTAGGGTCAGAATCTGTTTAAGTTTGTGAACCGTGTGATATCCGATAAGAATCCTGGATTATCCCTTTTAATTTTTACCCTTTTGATAATTAACCATCTGGTATTCCTGATCTTGTTTGTACCTGAGGGCCTTCCTCTCCAATTGTACTTTAGTAGCTCCTTGACGATGTCTGAATAAAGACGAAAGCGCTTGGATTTCTGACTATCATTTTCCCTTTTAGTGTATCGGCCTATTACGTATTCTTAATATTTGGGTATTATATATATGGTTATATTTATATATTATTATATAATATATATATAATAATATATATATATATATATATATATGTATATATATATATATGGTATATATATATATATATATATATATATATATATATATATATATATATATACTTTCTATATATATATTATAATAATATTTATATATATATTTTATTTACCATAAAATGAAGACATTGCATCATAGATTGAATCTTCCGTTACAAAGTTAAATAATTAATTGCTGAAAACAGAACACTATATCTTGCTTATTTGGTATGATTTTAAAAGAGCCCCAACTACTGAACAAGAGCATAACGACGATATAACTTTATTACTGACCGGAGTTTCGTTGAGGATATGGAATCGATGGTTATAAAATGTTATCTTGTTAGGCAACTATCCATAATAAATCAGCTTTTAAATCACCCTATAACTACTGATTTTTCATTTTAAGATGGCTTTTCGTTTTGCTTAACCCCTCTTACGCCGAAGCCCTAAAAATCAAAACCTCTCCCTGTATGCCGGCGCCGGTTTGGAGTGAGCGCGGAACCGGAAAAAATAATTTTTTCAAAAAATCACAGCGCGCTTAGTTTTGAAGATTAAGAGTTCATTTTTGGCTCATTTTTTTTCATTGCCTGAAGTTTAGTATGCAATCATCAGAAATGAAAATAATATCATTATCATATGTAAATAATGCGATATATGGTAGTGAAAAAAAAAAATTCATAGATAATTGTATTCAAATCACGCTGCTGCAAAAAAAACGGGTCAAAGCTAACGAGTTACTTTTTTTTTTTCGTTGTATTGTACACTAAATTGCAATCATTTTGATATATAATACATAGTAAAACGATAAAAGCAACACCGGAAAAATATTATCACAAAATGATGTACGAATTCGTAACGAGCGGACGTAAAAAAATTTTATTTTAAAAAATTCACCGTAATTCTAAATAATGTTCTAGAGACTTCCAATTTGTTTCAAAATTAAGACAAATGATTGAATATTACGATACTGTAAGAGTTTTAGATTAGAATTGCAGATTTCGACCATTTCGGACGAGTTAAATTTGACCGATGTCGAAATTTAAAATATATATATTTTTCATATGCACATATTTCGAAGATGGAAAAAGCTACAACCTTCAATTATTTTTTATTGTATTCTTCATGAATTTGCGCACATTTTGATATATGAAACTCTATAAAAAGGCTAATATGAAAAGGAGCAAATATTAGGATAATGCCATGTACGTATTTCGGAGACTTGCGGCCGCGATTCGGCGCGCGGAGTGAAGGTAAATATATTTTTTTAAAATTCACCATAAATCACAATATTGTTTTAGAGACTTCAAATTTGTTTCAAAATTAAGAAAAATGACGGAATATTACTAGGCCGTAAGAGTTTTAGCTTACAATTGCGTTTTTCAACTATTTCGGTAGAGTAACAAATTTGACCGAACGTGGTTTTTTTTTTCTATTTATCGTGATTTATATGCAAATATTTCGAAAAAAAAAGAGAAAAGCTACAACCTTCAATCATTTTTAGTTGTATTCTACATGAAAATTGCGCACATTTTCATATATAAAACTTTATGTAAACAGCTAATTTTAAATGGTGCAACATTTCGACAATCGCACAAAAAAAATTCTGATTTTTTCGGAAGAGTTACCGCGCGAACGTAATTTTTTTTTTCATAAATTCACCATAAATCGAAATATTGTGCTAGAGACTTCCAAGTCGTTGCAAAATGAAGGTAAATGATTGAATATTACTAGAATATAAGAGTTTTTTAGCTTACAATTGCGTTTTTTCGACCATTTCGGTAGAGTCAAAAGTTGACCGAAAGTTGAAATTTTTGCACTTAACGTTATTTATATGAAAAATATTTCAAAACTGATAAAAAGCTACAACCATGGGTTGTTTTTTGTTGTATTGTGCATGAAATTGCGCACATTTCCATATATAAAACTTTATGTAACGGCAAATTTAAAAGGGTGCAAACATTAGGACATCGCACGAAAAAATTTATCGGAAGAGTTATCGCGCGAACGTAAGGAAAAAGTTTTTTCATAAATTCACCATAAATCGAAATATTGTGCTAGAGACGTCCAATTTGTTGCAAAATGAAGGCAAATGATTGAATATTACTATAATATAAGAATTTTAGCTTACAATTGCGTTTCTCGACCATTTCTGTAGAGTCAAAGTTGACGAAGGTTGAAATTTTTGCACTTATCGTTATTTATATGAAAATATTTCAAAATTGATAAAAGCTACAATCATGAGTATTTTTTTAGTTGTATTGTGCATGAAATTGCGCACATTTTCATATATAATACTTCATGTAAAGGATAATTTAAAATGGTGCAATAATTATGTCAAAGTGACGAAATAATTTCCGAGATGTGTCACTGATACTTTTTAGTGCGATAAGAAAGAAATTCGCGCTTGCGCGCCTGCGTAGCGATTGTAAACAAAACAACGCCTTGATCCGTGAACTCCCAGCATCCCCCAAGGCGCGTGATACAAAAGTTTTCGGCTGGTAAGCCTATAAGTATTTTTTCCGCGAATTTTTAAAAAAAAACTTTTTAAAAAAAAAAAGAGCCGACGTATGATACGTCCAATCGGCATACGGGAGACATTTTGACTCGGACGTTTAATACGTCCAATCGGCGTAAGAGGGTTAATATTTAACTTTATATTGAAGTATGTTTGAAAACATACGAAAGCTCATGCTATAATTACATTTTCATTTGTAGGTCTAATATACAGCTATGGAGGTTGAAATCACCATAAATTCTGTGACAAAAGCCGAGGGAGAAAGGCATGGAGAGGATTATTTTTCATTATTCAGAATTTTTAACAAAAGTGAATGTAGAAGTGTGAAAATATGAAAAAGTCAGATAAGCACGACAAGAAACTAGCATTACAAGAACTGATAAGACAGCACAAGAATAAAGCAGAAATCCACCACGTGGCGGGATCTAATTGTTTATAACAACCAGGCCGACGCTGAATGTCAAAGACAGGAGGAGCTGAGACGATGAGGAACTTACCTAGCCATCAGTGCTGCCAGCGTCGGCTATAAACTAACCATCCATGAAATGCTTGATGGATGCATTCATAAAATAACAATTAATGTTGACTAAAATATTTACCATCACTGTAAGTCATAAATATTCTATCTACTTACGTAAAATTTATTACATTTGATTAACCAGAAAATATACTTTTTTCGAACTTTGAAATCAGAGGAAGAGAATAAGAAACGCTAAAAATTATTTTTTTGGTCACTATTTTATCACATCTAAAACGGTGGTAGTTGTGATTTTATTTTTAAGAAGTTTTAATATACGCTAGAATAAACGTTCAGCTTTCCTATGGTACCACTTTAATCATGATAAAAAATACAGGAGTAATATTAGAAAGCATTTTGTGGGAACTTTCAATGCGTCTATCTCTTCAACTGTTCACCGACGGGTAAGGTACCAAGACCGGAACGTAAACAAGAGGTTCGAACAATATACAAGATGGTAAAAATGATGGTATCTGACCTGTTTGTAGGGGAAAATAGAGAGAGGGAGTAGGCTTACACTACGGATTTCTATGGACATGTTATTTCGTAGTAAAGCACATTACTGGGTATTGTATAATAGCAATATACGGTCATTACTAGGCCATGAACAGGAATCACACTGATATAGTCCCTACTATTTACAGGGACACAGTACCAGCTTCATTCATTAAATTATTTCAAGAGCTAATGTGCTGTGAAGTGTGAACAGAGGCAGGTAGAAGCTTACTGATCTTTATTACAGGTAAGGAAATTTAAATATACAGCGGAAATGTGGTATCCGACCCGCGAGAGAGTAAAATTGGGTCGGCGAGAGCCGATTTGTGTTTCTTGCGAGACATATAACTAAAATATAAAAGTAAATAAAAGAGATCTTATAAGATATATACATTAGCGGAAAGCCCACTGAACGCTCTCGAGGAGGGAAGTAAGCACAACGTGATTGTAGAATTATATACAGAGAAAATTGTGAAAAGGCATTGTCCTTACAAATATTCCCCCCCTAAGACAATAATTAGGGCGTAATTGTTGGATGAAGTTCTTCTGATCGCTACTTGCGGAAACGAGCAGGCCGACGGAGGCGGCCTCGGGTGCGCGAAACCAGCTGCTGTGATAGATCCTCGCCTCGGAGTCCTGGGGATTTTAGGGACGGGATGCCTCCCCTGACGTGACCCTTGGGGGTTCAACCGTCTTGCGAGGCGGCCGCGGCTACGACTGGGTGGTTTGGCGATCAATGGAGTCGCTTCTTTCCGAGGAAGAGTGAGGCGCCCTATGGGATCCACGTCGGCGTACTCTTCGTCCATTAGGAAAGCTGGTTTCAGTCGGTCGATCGTGACCCAGTCCTCACGACCTTATGGATATGAAGTACGCCTTGTCGAGGTGCGTTGGAGGACGCGGTAGGGGCCTCGGTAGGGGTCTCGTTAGTGGCGGGCGGTGGGTGTTGTCCCTGATGAAGACGTGTTTGCAGGATGACAGGGCCTTCGGGAGGAAGTGTTTGGTTCTGTCAGAGAAGGTCTTGATGCAGGGCATGAATTTTCCGGTGGATTCCGGAAGTCTGGTGATGCAGACGTCTGCGTCGTTAGCATTGGTCGGGAAGAACTCGCCTGGGTCTGTCAATGGTTCCCTGTATACCTTCTCTGCAGGTGATGCTTTGCCGTTCGGCCGAGGGGCGGTCCAGAGGCCGAGGAGGACCCTTGGTAGTTGGCTCTTCCAATCCTCGCCGTTGCAGCGTGCCATTAGGGAAGCCTTGAGTGATCGGTGGACCCTCTTCACCATGCCGCTAGCCGCTGGGTTGTAGGCAGGCGGTGGCGTGTAGCGATGTCCCTATCAGGCGGGCCAGGGTGGTCCATAACTCGACAGGAAAACGGGTCCGCGGTTCGTCGTGATCTCATCTGGCACTCCGAATCGACTGATCCAGCTGGCAAGAAGGGCTTCGGCGCACGCTTTGGTGATTGCCTCCGACATCGGCGTCGCCTCAGGCCATCTGGTGGAGCGATCGATTATCGTCAGGAGGTATCTGGAGCCCTCCGACGGGGGCAGGAGACCCACGACGTCTAAGTGACTGTGGCCACTCGAGGGAGTCCTTCCGAATTCCGTGCCAGACGAACTTCTCCGTCAGGAGGCGCATCGTTGTCCGGCCCGAGGGGTGCGAGAGTCCGTGTATGACGTCGAATACGGTTCTCCTGTGGGAGGTTGGAATCAGTGGGCGCGGGCGACCCCTGCTAATGTCGCAGAGGAGCGTCGTACCTGCGGGTCCGAAGGGCACGTCCTCCCACCTGAGGGCAGTGATAGCTGTGCGATATGCGGCAGTCTCCGGGTCGGCGGCCTGTTCTCGGGCGAGGTCTTCGTAATCAATCCTGAGGTGCACGGCGTTGATCTCTATCCTTGAGAGGGCGTCTGCCACATGGATGGTGCAGCCGAATTCAGCGATGGCTGCCAGGTGCCTCTGTTGTCTCGCTGACCAGGCGTCGCCCCCCTTGGTGAATGTGAGCACCAAGGGGCGGGCGGTGGTCTGTTCTGATAGTGAAGGGGACGCCTTCGAGGAGGTAGCGGAAGTGGTGCACTGCTTGGTACACCGCCAGGAGCTCGCGGTCGAATGTGCTGTATCTCGTCTCGGCGGGGTGACAGTTTTTTTACTGTGGAAGGCGAGTGGCTGGGACCCGCCCTGGACCATCTGCTCGAGGACGGCCCCGCAGGCGACGTTGCTGGCGTCAGTAGTGAGGCGTAAGGGCGCAGTAGGGTCCTGGTGGGACAAAGTTGCGGCTCTGGCGAGGGCCATGTTTGTGTCGTGGAAGGACTGCGCTTGTTCTGCTTCCCACATCAGGTTTTTTTGGTTTCCCCTTCAGGACCTGTGTTAGAGGAGGGGACATGGTGCGGGGCGACGTCGGGGATGAACCGGCGGTAGTTAGTTCACCATCCCAATGAATTCTTGCAGGGACTTAACCGTAGTCGGGGTCGGAAACTTCTGCACTGCGTCCACCTTCGAGGCCATGGGGCACACGCGTGCTGCGGAGATCTTGTGTCCGAAGAAGTCCACCCTCTCGGCGCCGAAAGTGCACTTGTCGAATCGGATGACCAGCCCGTTTTCCTGCAGGCGTTTCAGAACCACTCAGACAATGGTGTAGTGCTCCTCCGGGGGACCTGGAAAAAAATTAAATATCGTCGACGTAGCAGACGCAGAACGGGCAGGTCCCCAGGATGCTGTCCATCAGGCGCTGGAAGATGGCCCCTGCGTTTCTCAGGCCGAAGGTGGAGTAATGGAGACGTAAGAGCCAAAGGGCGTGATGATGATGGTTTTGGGAAACATCCTCGGGTGCACCTGAACCTGAAAATAAGATTTTAAAAAGGTCCATTTTTGTGAAGATTTTTGCTCCATGGAGAGGGCCCTGGTCAAATCCTGCATGTTTGGCAAGGGGTATTGATCGGGGACCGCAGCGAGGTTGAGTCTCCTGTAGTCTCCGCAGGGCCTTCAAGTGCCGTCAGGCTTCTGTACCATGTGTAGGGGCAAAGCCCAAGGGCTCCGACGCTTCCGGCAGATGACCATTCGTTCCATTTCCGAGAACGCTCTTTTTGCATCCTGAAGGCGGCCCGGGAGGAGTCGTCGAAACTTTGCATGTGTCAGGGGCCCCGTGGTGGTGATGTGGTGGAATATTCCGCGCTTTGGCGGCATCCCCGCCACCTGACGAAGTTCCGGTTTATACACATCGGGGAATCCTGCAGGAGGTTGCCATACTTGTGGGGGGCGATGGTGCAGATTGTGGGGGCGCCTGGGCCCGCTGCAAGCGATAGGGAACGGCATGTCCCCATGTCGAGGAGGCATTATGCGCCAGGAAATTCGCCCCACCCCAGTAGTGGAATCCTGACGTCTGCGTGGTGAAATTCCAGACGTAGTTGCGCCCCAAGATGGATATCTTGAGGGACTTCGTGCCGTAGGAATGGATGGGGGGGGTTCCCGTTTGCGGCGACGAGGGGCGGTTGGGCTGTCAGGCCCGCGGCTGCGCGGTCTTTTCCTGGCGGCGGGAATATCGAGTGCATCGCCCTGGTGTCCACCAGCATCCTCCGACCAGAGATCACGTCGCGGACATAAAATCCTACGGCGTGTGGTTCCCACGAGGCCGCTGCCACGGGCGACTTTGGTTTTGTCCTCCGTCACCGCTATTTGGCTGCTGGAAGGTGCAGGGGCTTTCGCATCTCCTGGAGTGTCTTCCGAACCTCCGGTGGTAGTGGCACCAGGACTTCCTCTGGGTCACTGCGCCGATCTCTGGGTTGGGTCGTCTTCTTCTTCTTCTCCCTTCTCTGCGGCTAGGCATACGGAGGATCAGGGAGCGGCGAGCCTTGCAGACTTGCTCGACAGCATCAGCTTTTTAGTCGTCTCCAATAGTTCGTCGTCGGGGAGGGTGTATGCGTCCGTTAGCTGTCCGCGGACATCTGGCTCGAGTTGCCGCAGGAATATTTCGCGGCTCAGGCAGATTTCCTTTTTCTTCCCATCGGGGACCTACTTTGGGCAGGCGGAGGAGGGCCATCATCGTGTCCCAGGCATCCTGTGGGTCGGCGCCTCACATCGTGTTTATAACTAGGTCAAGGGCGCGGGCGGCTTTCTCAGCAATGGGCGTGGAGTAGGCTGTCACAAGTCTTGTTTTAAACTTCGCCGAGTGTGACAGGCTCGGTTGTGCTCGACCCGGTCAGCCAGGGGGTTTTATTCGGTCGAATACCTCTGCCGGGAGGACTGACATGACGAGGTCAGCCTGCAGTACCTTGTCCGTGAGTCCCGCGACCCGGAATTACCCTTCAACTCGGATGAACAAGGCGGTTGGGTTCACTGTTGTGAAGGGGGGCAATTTGACAGCTTGAGCGGCAGCTGTGTGCGAGACTGTCGTGGGCGAGGCAGAGGAGGCCTGGGTCCTCTCGCGCGGGACTGTCTGCGTCCATTGTCCACTCACAAAACGGTCGACAGGGGTCGTAAATGGCGGGCCAAAACCATTTGAGGAACGCCTGAACACACCTTGGGAAGGTATGCCGTATTTAGTCAGTTAGAGGCGTTGGTTTTTTCCACGGCAGGAGCTTTCAGAGATCTAAACTGAGGCGCCGTGTGAGTCCGCTAATCTCTGAAGGTGAGCGGCGGTAGTTAGTCCCAACTTAATGGCCGAGCCAAAACCGCTTGGGTCACCGTCCAAACCGGGAGGTCACCAGGTGTGAACAAAGAGGCAGGTAGAAGCGTACTGATCTTTATTACAGGTAAGGAAATTTAAATACACAGCATGCAGGCGGAAATGTGGTATCTGACCCGCGAGAGAGTAAAAGTGGGTCAGCGAGAGCCGATTTGTGTTTCTTGCGAGACATATAACTAAAAATATATAAGTACATAAAAGATGATCTTATAAGATACGTATATACATTAGCGGAAAGCCCGCTGAACGCTCTCGAGGAGGGAAGTAAGCACAACGACGATTGTAGAATTATATACAGAGAAAATTGTGATAAGGCGTTCGTCCATTACAGTGCCCTCCTTTAAGAAAACCTAAGGAAACCTACGTTACTGTTGTTTTGGTGATCTATGTTAGCCTACTGTAACCAAATATAATTACGTGACAACTCATCCTGTCAGTAGCTAATCTGAATACGGTTGTTTTTCAAGGTGTACTTAATAATCTGTAGTAACTAATTGCCTTTTAGAGGTGGATTCCGTTTTCATAAAACCTTCCAGATGTCCTTACCTGATTGTTCCTTGTCATTTATTTGTGTTACAATATGTAAAAAGTTTTTATTGAAAAATGTTTGCTTTTGGTTTTTACTTTTCATACAGTGTACAAACAAATAAAAAAAAGTTATATAATTCAGTTTTGAATATTTTTGGCAAGCCCTTACATGATTTTTGCTTAACATTAATTGTGTAAAAAGAAAACACTGATTATTCAATTTATTTAATATTTTTAGCAAACCGCTCGTACTTGTCATTCATTCTGTGCTATCAAAATGAGTACGTATTTCATTACTATGTAATACTTTTAGCAATTATAGGAGTACAGAATGCTATCTATTTACGGAGGTACAGTAGACTTTTTACTAAGCTGAACTACAGAAGAATAGATGCATAAATTAATTAGAATTGTGAATATCTTTAAAAGTAATTATGGATTAAACTTTTTTTCCAAGTCTTTCAACAGAAAATGTTATACAAAATATTCAACATGTATTAATTAAAGCCAAGGATAACGGTAGTATATGAGTATACCACTACTTTTTCATACAAGCTCACACTCAATGGCCAAATGTATGTCTTAAATTAAGTGCATACAAATTTTTTTACATATAGATTTTTGGCATTATGCCAAGCACTGGGGCAACTAAGGCCATTCAGCGGTGAAACGGAAATTGACAGTAAAAGGTTCGAAAGGTGTTACATGAGGAGAGAATATGAACGGAGGTAAAAGTAAAATGAACGAAAGTAGCTGCAACTAGGCGCCGAAGGGACACTGCAAAGAACCTTAAGTAATGCCTACATTGCACCTAATGAGGTGTGCTGACGGCACAATCCCCCTACGGGTGCATAAATTTGTCATCAAAACTGTATCCTCCACATTTCTTATAAGCATAAGTCAAGTATCATTTTAGTTCTGTACAAACTACCTTTTTATAGCCTGAAACAACAGGCAGTAACGCCTGAAAAACATTCCATGAATGCTCCATGCTTTTAAAATCGTCACTTTCTTCAAAGTCAAAGATCTTGATGGAGCCGAAAGTGCCACAAATTTCTTGGCCTCCTGTCTGTAGTGCTAATTACAGGTCACATACCATCATTTTTACCATACCATCAATTTTACCATCTTGTATATTGTTTGATTCATCCCATGTGTTATCGCAACTCTTTCTAAATAGCATTAAACACGCATTTTCAAAAATATAATTTATCAACTCACGATAAAAATATTATTTATGCATTAAATATCGACTTTGCGAGCAGGAATTAAGAGCCACTGAGCACTATTACCATGAGGGAGAAGCCAATAATGCTTAATATATTCAACGGTGTATCTCATTTGAAGAATATATTGTTTGTTGAATTAGTGTTGCATTTTTTTAGATATATCTGATTAAAATGTATAGGTCATACAAGCTGTAAATTGTGAGATGGGGAAGTTTTTCTTCGGCATTTTGACTGGCAGTAATGGCTATGAGACCAAGCGTAGTTAAATTGAGTGGCTTGTGACGTCATGGATCAGCTCCACGCTCTTTGATTGGTCCTAATTTCCCCCATCCCTAAACTCTTCCAGACTTGGGAAATATGCGGCCGGGCATCAGTCACTGCATTGTTGCCGGATCATCAATACCACTGCCTTCTACAAAGTTGTTAAATTGCACCCATCCTAATCTGACGAGCACCGTTGTCAGAAGCCAAGAGGATTTGGTGGTACAAAAATAAGAATTTAGGACGTTCTGGCCACAAATGTTTTTGAGCCATGTTTTGGCCTAAAATTTATCTGATAGCGACGGCCAAACTATCCTACGGACCCCTTGTAACATTCCACGCGGACCACACTTTAAGAAACACTGATCTAAATGTACTCCCCCTCATTGATACTAGACATCCGCAGCTCCGTCCCCCTGTCTGTCTACTAGACTTGTAAAATAAAATCAGCTTATTTGGGTTAATCAAAACTACATCCTTCCATGAAGAACAACATACAGACGAACAGCCCAGGGCTTGAGCAAAACCAAATATATTATAATACTAAAGAGTAAAAGGCCATTTAGAAGCACAGTGTTCCGATGTATAATTGGTCGATGGTAAACATAGCGACTCTATTGCCTTTCGGATACTCCCTCAGAAACTGGGGTAATAAAGAGCAAGGTATCCTTACAGGACTTGGGCGCCATATAAGAGAAAAGACCTCCCATAGAAGAGGACTGATTGTTTTGGGGAGGCATTGTGGCCGGCTGGGTTCTTCCGGAAAGCCTCTCTCGATTGGCAATGTATTACTATATCCTAATACAATTCTTCTTGCGTTTTAATGATTTAATTAAATTTTTATCATTATTTATTTATTGTATTTGTATTTGTTCATTTGTTATTTTTTAATGAACGATCTCTTCTTTTTGTTGTTTTTTTTTCTTTGGTTATTACCTTCTGTTACGTCTTTTTGATGAAGACCATAATCTTAGTAAGCTTGAATTTCAAATCAAATTGTGCCTGTGAGCTTATCCCATTTGAATAGGGTTCATCCTCTGAATAATAATAATAATAATAATAATAATAATAATAATAATAATAATAATAATAATAATAATAATAATAATAATAATAATAATAATAATAATAATAATAATAATAATAATAATAATAATAATAATATATTTTGTGAACAAAATAAAGGCCAGAGATATATATTCGACGCACTAACATTCGACGTACTATATAACTATCTGAAAAATATGCATACATATATTTCTGGCAAATCACTGTTGGGTATAAGTGGGAAATTTTACCCAGAGATTGACAGAATCCCTTCAAAAAAGATAGTTTTTCAATTTTAATTATCTATCTATTAGTTTTTTCCTACAAGACATGCATTTAATTAAACAGACTTGCAATTTCGAAATTCGTATGCATTTGGACCAAATTTAACATTAATCTCTTTAAACATGCAGAAGTTGCAATAACAAAGTGTGATGAACACTATTGGACTGATGTACAGGCAGACAAGTGCACCATCTTCTCTCTTATACATCTAGGTAGCATGGTTTGTCTTTGTGCCACATTTTAGAAAAACTGCTCCACTGATAAAGTTAGACAGATGATACCATTTTCCCCAATATGCATGATGGTCAACCTTTGTACCACGTTTGAATGAGTTCCTTTTGACCGTGTGGGAGTTCCAATGACGAAGTACATTTACCAGACAAACTGATATAAACAATTATACATATAATAGCCCCTCATGCAGGCCTATGCAATACCGTCTACCTTTACCTTTGTATCACGTTTGACCAAAATCCATTCACCCCTAAAGAAGTTGCAATGATAAACTGTCACATACACAATGATGGGCAGAGAGACGGCCGATCTCCCTTCAGGAACATCTACGATGGTCAATGATTGTACAGTTTGACTTAAATGTTATCAACGAGCAGGAGGAATTGCAATAATAGGAAAAGTACGGCAGACATACTGACAGACAATATCTCTTTATGCCCCTCTGTGCCTGAAGGTCTTCCTTTGTTCCCATTTCGACTGCAATTTCCTTCAACCATGCAAGAAGAGTTGCAATGATAAGGCAAGTGTGACAGAGTACATCTAGGCTATGCAAGTTTGATTAGAATACCTTAAGCCATACAGGATGGTTGCAATGACAAGGTAAGCATGACAGACACACTAACAAACACACGATCTCTCTTCATGCATGATCGTCTCCCTACGTATCAAATTTTAACTACATTTCTTCACAAACAAGGAGCAGCTCCAATGAAAAGTAAGTGCAGTCATCAAGCACAAACATTCAAGAAAGGAGATTATATGCTTGATAACGTACCCTTTCACCAGATTTGAGCAAAATCCTTTAGACCAGGGAGAAGCTACAATGACAAGGTAGGGGTGAAAATACCCACTAACAGGCCAGACATAGATACAGTCTCCCGGCACATCTATGCGCTGTGCTCTATCGCTGCACAAAGTTTGACTACCTTCAACCAGGTACGAGTAGTTGTGAAGACAAACTAAATGAGACAGACAGATGGACGATCTCTGTTCACACCATATCTATAATGTATAACTGAATCACGAAAGTTCGGAACGTGATAAATGCATAAATAAAGGTATAAGCCACGAAGGAAAGTGAAACACTGGGTTGCTGCAAAATCTTTCGACTCAACGTCCTGAGTCGGAAGATCTTGCAGCTACACCAGTCTTTCACTTTCCTTCGTGGCTTAAAACTTTATTAACCATATCTATAAGTGGGAAGAGCTACAATAACAAGGGTGCGAAATACACACTGATACACAGATATGGACACAAACAAAGGAACAGAGAGGAACAAATGGTAGGAAGAACTGTACGCCATACACTTACAAAGAATAGATGATAAAATCTGAATGAAAGGAAAATGTTAAAACTTTTAAAATAGAAACACTGTATGTGGAAGAACATGGGGAAAGGTGTTTGAGAAAGTGAGAAACAACAAAGATGTAGGAAAATGATCTGCACAGCTGAAGAGAAGGACCAGGGTGTTTTGAGTTAGTATGTGATGACCGTAAAATATGTGTATAGCAAAGAAGGGAAAATGAAAATCTTCCTTGAAACTAGTACTAGTTTTGTTTATCTGACTTCGTAAGACTCACACTGAAGTAAAAAGGACATATACAATCGTATTTATGCAGAACATGGCGTCCTAAGGTTAGTTTCTTGGTGATGTTAGGAAGCTATGTTCTGTATAAATATGATGTATCTGTCTGTTTCACTGTGAGTCTGACGATGTTAAAAAGGCAAAAGTACTAGCTCCAATCAAGATTTTATATTCCCTCCGTGGATATTTCCACACACACACACACACATATACATATATACTATTATTATTATATATATAATATATATATATATATATATATATATAATATATATATATAGAGAGAGAGAGAGAGAGAGAGAGAGAGAGAGAGAGAGAGAGAGAGAGACTTAAAAGCATCTTTTCGTTCGAGATGTGTTTACTAATGCAATATCATCTGCTTGGGTACATACAAAAGTGAATTTAGCAGACGGAATCAAACCTGTGAATCGATGTGATTCTCTCTCACTAATCTCAAGTGTCGAGACTTGACTGCATATCTTACAGATACAAAGAACACACAAATCAATAAATGCACGAAACGAAAGTACTGTTTACATGTGAGACTTTGGTGCCTGTCTGTGCGTTTTCGTATTCATATCACAAGTGCATTAGTCAAAGGCTGAAGAAGAGAGGAGTCTCAGGAACAGATGGCGCTAACCTTGAAAATGATGGCCCCCAACCCGTCCTTCTTTGCCCCAGAGGGGCATTGGCAAGCACTGGGTGGAGGGGTATGCCTACCACATGAGTGAAACTTTAGGAAAAAAAACTTTTCTACGCGTATAACTAAGTTACAGCTTCTTCAAAGGATAAAGGTAGGCTACTTAAGTATTTATATATATATATATATATATATATATATATATATATATATATATATATATATATATATATATATCAATTCCTAAATCTACGTTCTTCCAAATGTGGTTGATGGATAACGAAACGAAGAGTAACTCTTGGTTCAACTTACTGGGAACACAACATCACAGCTTTCCAATCACATCTTCAAAGTGTACTAAATGATTGAGCTGGCTTTATGCCAGCACGGGCTCTTGCTCATAGGGCAGCCCGTAAGCTACATGATCTTTGCGCTCCGTTTTTATTACATTCTGCAGAACACAAAGATGGTGTAGTTACTGCGAGCTGCTCTAAGAGCAAGAGCCCGTGCAGCCATTACGTCAGCTCCCTCGATTGATTTATGGGTTTTAGGCATAATACCAAGCACTGGGGCAACTAAGGCCATTCAGCGCTGAAACGGAAATTGACACCGAAAAGATCTGAAAGGTGTAACAGGAGGTAAGCCTCGCTGTTGCACTATGAATCAATTGTTAGGAGAGGGTGGAAAGTAAGATGGAAGAAAGATGATATGAAAGGAGCTACAGTAAAAGGAACGAAAGTAGTTGCAGCCAGGGCCCAAGAGGGACGCTGCAAAAAACCTCAAGAAGTGTTTACATTGAAACGGCACGAGGGGCATTGTCGGCACTAGCACACGGGGAAGTCAGCTCCATTCAATAATAAACAACACACGACGAGTGACGACGGAACAGCTGTGGTGTTGTGTTCCCACTAAATGGGACAAAAAGTTTATATTCGTTTCGTTATTCATCAACTACATTTGGAAGAACGTACTAGATATAGAAAGTAATGTGAAACTAATAGTAGAAAGTTGATCAACAACCAAAAAGCCATCGAATGCAACGAAATCTGCGCTCACACATTATATATATATATATTTGTGTTTGTGTTGTGTGTATGCGTGCGTGTGTGCGTGCATGTGTCTGCTGGTTCTTAGGATGTTGTACGGCGGATGGCAACAAGATTCGTCGAGAACGCATTATTATCTCGGGTTTCGTCTTAGCAAAATAGCATTCAGTGGGACGACTTCAGACGTCATGGGGCTGGGAGTTGGGACGTTAGGGAGGCGAGGGGAGGTGAGGGGGGGAGTGGGAGGTAGTAGGGTCAAGTATTCGGAAGGTCTTTCAAAACTATTCAGTCCTTCCAGCATGAAGAGGTGAAGATCTCTTTTCACTCACGGCCCCTACAGTTCCCCCAAGATACAAGATAATCACATTTTTTTTCGATTACACACTTCACTGACGATCAAAACGATTAAAATGCATTTACACATACTTGGGATCCTCTTCCTAAATGCAACACCGAAATATAGGTTGTATAGTTTTTAAGTTTCGAAGATGCTCATCTTCTGTTGTCTTGCACTTCCAAGTTCATCTTTAAAATCTTTTACTTTCAAGTTCATCTTTAAAATCTTTTACTTTCAAGTTCATCTTTAAAATCTTTTACTTTCAAGTTCATCTTTAAAATCTTTTACTTTCAAGTTCATCTTTAAAATCTTTTACTTTCAAGTATCTTTAAAATCTTTTACTTTCAAGTTCATCTTTAAAATCTTTTACTTTCAAGTTCATCTTAAAATCTTTTACTTTCAAGTTCATCTTTAAAAATCTTTTACTTTCAAGTTCATCTTTAAAATCTTTTTACTTTCAAGTACTCTAATGATTTCACTTCCAAGATTATCTATAAAGTAAATTACATTCCAAGATTAAATTCTGATCTTACACTTCCAAGATTATCTGTAAAGTCTTACACTTCCAAGATCATTCCGGAGTCTCCCACTCCAAGATTAAATCCTGAAATCTTACACTTCCAAGACATCTGTAAACGTCTCCACTTCCAAGATTATCTGTAAAATCTACACTTCAAGATTATCTGTAAAGTTCTTCCCACTTCCAAAGACTTATCTGTAAAGTCGTACACTTCCAAGATTCCATCTAAAGTCTCTTCCAAGTATGTAAATCTTTGTACAGTCTTACAACCTTTCAAATATCATCTGTAAAGTCTTACACTTCCAAGTTACTGTAAAATCTTACCACTCCAAAGATTCCTCGTAAAGTCTTGCACTTCCAAGATATCTGTAAAGTCTTTCCACTTCCAAGATCATCTGTAAAGTCTTACACTTCCAAGATTATCTGTAAAGTCTTACACTTCCAAGATCATCTGTAAAGTCTTACACTTCCAAGATTATCTGTAAAGTCTTACACTTCCAAGATCATCTCTAAAGTCTCCCACTTCTAAGATTATCTCTTAAGTCTCCCACTTCCAATATCATCTCGAAAGTCTCCCACTTCCAAGATTATCTCTAAAGTCTCCCACTTCCAAGATTATCTCTAAAGTCTCCCACTTCCAAGATTATCTCTAAAGTCTCCCACTTCCAAGATATCTCTTAAGTCTCCCACTTCCAATATCATCTCGAAAGTCTCCCACTTCCAAGATTATCTCTAAAGTCTCCCACTTCCAAGATTATCTCTAAAGTCTCCCACTTCCAAGATCATCTCTAAAGTCTCCCACTTCTAAGATTATCTCTAAAGTCTCCCACTTCTAAGATTATCTCTAAAGTCTCCCACTTCTAAGATTATCTCTTAAGTCTCCCACTTCCAAGATTATCTGTAAAGTCTCCCACTTCCAAGATTATCTCTAAAGTCTCCCACTTCCAAGATTATCTCTAAAGTCTCCCATTTCCAAGATCATCTCTAAAGTCTCCCACTTCCAAGATTATCTCTAAAGTCTCCCACTTCCAAGATCATCTCTAAAGTCTCCCACTTCCAAGATTATCTCTAAAGTCTCCCACTTCCAAGATCATCTCTAAAGTCTCCCACTTCCAAGATTATCTCTAAAGTCTCCTACTTCCAAGATCATCTACTAAAGTCTCCCAACTTCCTAAGATCATCTCTAAACGTCCCCCACTTTTCCAAAATTATCTCTAAAGTCTCCCACTTCCAAGATTCATGTTTCTAAAGTCTCCCACTTCCAAGATCATCTCTTAAAGTTCTCCCCACTTCCAAGATCGTCTTTCTAAAGTCTCCCACTTTCCAAGATCATACTCTAAACGTCTCCCCTGTAATCATCTCTATTTCATTCTTATTTCACTTGGCACAGTACGAAGTCCTGACCGGCTCTATGCATTTTTTTTCTATGCTAGTAAGGAAGTTATATAGAATATATAGGCCAAAGACCAAGCACTGGGACCTATGAGGTCATTCAGCGCTGAAAGGGAGTGTGAGTAAAAAGGTTTGAAAGGTGTCACAGGAGGAAAACCTCGCAGTTCCACTATGAAACAATTGTTAGGAGAGGTTGGATAGCAAGATGGAAGACAGGAAATCTGAATGGAGGCACAGTAAAAGGCATGAAACTGGTTGCAGCTAGCGGCCGAAGGGGCGCTACAAAGAACCTTCAATAATGCCTACAATGCACTGCGTGAGGTACTCTGAAAGAACTGTCCCCTACAGAGTTTTTTTTATACTGTGTAAATAAATATAAAATTTGGCTACAGTTTAAACTGGTGTTGTGCTTGAGCAAATATTTTTCTGCTCCCAACTTTATAAAATTACTAAAGCATATATGGTTTTAAATTCACAAAGTCATCGATCAGCCCTTAATTTCATTGAGATCTTCACTAAATAAAATGATGGAGGTAAATTTTTGAAAAAAAAAATCGCTATTGCTACCTATTGACAATAATGTCATACCTGTACAAAGTACAGCTCGTTAAAACGTAGGTGCACTATGCCCGTAATTGTTATTTCAAATTAATTTACTCATTCTAAAAAACAACGATTCCTAACTGTCACACGGCTGCACAATGTAAACAATCACTACAGAATGCGATGAATGCACCAACATTCACATCTAAAAAGCTATACGAAGTAAGCAAGCGCTTTCATGCTTCCGCAACCCATATTTACCGGTGCATTGACTGATTAATTCATTCAACTCTTAAGCAACGCCTCTCTTTGAGTGCAGATTTTTACCTTCGCTCTCCAATAACATTCCTACTACCGTGAAATTCCTGATCTATATTTACTGCCAGTAACATCCCCACAATAATGTTATTTCGAATGAATTCCCTAACTAATATCTACAACAGTATTACGACTCGATAGGTTATGTATGTATACAAGTTAAATACTTTATAGTTTCTTTGATAACACTTCCATGCAATAGGTATTTCGACAGCTCTTCCTACAACTATCGTGTCTTAAATACATCTCATAATGCTCGTTAGCACCTAAAAGATACATTAATGCTACAAATGTCCTTTAATATAAATATGTATATATATATATATATATATATATATTATATATATATATATATATATATATATATATATATATATATATATGAATAACTTCATCACGAAGTATATAAAACGTGATGCTATGTATAAATAAAGGTTTTTTGCCACGAAGGAAAAAATGAAAAAGCGAGATAAGCAAGTACTTTCGGTCCTGTTCGGACCCTTTACTGAGGCAAACTGATTTTACAAAGAACAACATAGTCAAAAGAAGGCTTAATATACAAACTGACACTACCAGATTAGCCATAAGGGCGATTTTCACTCTACAGAAAGGAGGAGTCGCCAGAGGCTAGCCACACCTTGAAGGATACCCGCAGTAAACAAGCGATTCTTCCAGAAAACAGTACATTTTGAAAAAAACACGGGAGCATATACAATTTAATATCATGAATTTTTACACAAATTTTCCCAACAAAAATTATTATTAATGAAAAGACGAAATAAATATAAATATATATATATCGAGCAAGAGAAAGAGGGAGAGAGAATATCGAACCAGAGAGAGAGAGAGAGAGAGACTAATTTATTAGTTGTTTATTTATTTTGAGGTCCTTCATAAACATCTTACAAATATATGGGTCCAAATGGTACATTCCCAGACTAAGATTTAGGTTGTTTTTATTAGTGATTTGTATAATTGCCGATTCCAGTAGAAAATTTCTTGAAACATAATCATTAGATCTAGCAATTACCGAGGTATCACCCCAATCAATACAATGCGATTTTTCACTCAGATGGATAAACAGTGCATTTGAAGTCTGGACTGTTCTAACTGAATACATATGCTGCTTAATCCGAACTCATAAATTTTTACTAGACTGACCAACGTAAAACGATGGGCAATCCTCTCTCTCTCTCTCTCTCTCTCTCTCTCTCTCTCTCTCTCTGGTTTGATATTCTCTCTCCCTCTTTCTCTTGCTTGATATTTATATATATTATATATATATATATATATATATATATATATATATAAATATATATATATATACATATATATATATTTATATTTTCTTTCGTCTTTTCATTAATAATAATTTTTGTTGGGAAAATTTGTGTAAAAATTCATGATATTAAATTGTATATGCGCCCGTGCTTTTTTTTCAAAATGTTTACTGTTTTCTGGAAGAATCACTTGTTTACTGTGGGTATCCTTCAAGGTGTGGCTAGGGCCTCTGGCGACTCCTCCTTTCTGTAGAGTGAAAATCGCCCTTATGGCTAATCTGGTAGGTCAGTCGTGTATATTAAGCCTTCTTTGACTATATTGTTCTTTGTAAAATCAGTTTGCCTCAGTAAAGGGTCCGAACAGGACCGAAAGTACTTGCCTATCTCGCTTTTTCATTTTTTCCTTCGTGGCAAAAACCTTTATATATATATAGTATATTATATATATATATATATATATATATTTCTATTTACAATAAATTTGAGCTACAAAGCCAAGACACCTGGGCACTTTCAGGCATCCAGCTTAAGACAGTAATGAGGGCGTTGGAGTGGATTGACAACAAAGTAAAGACTAGGAAGTCTTATATGAACTGAAGTAGTACATGGATGGTTCTATTGGTGAAATAAGTCAGAACGGTTGAACAGCAAGATGGATGAAGAGAAGCGGCAACGGATGTAAAGTAAAAGGTTAAAAGAGGGGATGCAGCTTGTGGTCGGAGGGACGCTGGAAACGCTCTTTAGTAATGCCCACAGTCCACCGCGTGAGGTGCACTGACGGCACTATACTCTTCTTACAGGAATAGTTTCACTATAGTAGATTCACATCAACTGTGCATCCGATGTCTAGGCCAGTCCCTAGACATCAGATGCACGGTTGATGTGAATCTACTATCGCCAAAATGTCCTCAATTTCTCGACTTCCTGGCAGCTTTCATTTCAAGGTGACTAATTATAACACAAAATTGTAATGGAGCGGGCAAATAAACGAGAAAAAAAGTGACCCTGTATAGCCCAAAAATTAGTTTTCGTTTTACTCGGGAAAAAGAGCTTCTATTCTCTGAAGATTTGAAAAAGAGGGACAGAGATCCATTCACGTTCGTGAGGGACCTTTCATTTACAATAAATGAGCTCTACTCAGTGTCTGCGAAATTCGTAGAGGCAAATACGAATATTTCGCACACTACTGTGGCTCTCTACGACGAGATCTCCCAAAAATATCAAAGCTTGTGTCAGCAGTGAGCCTTGCATGATGCGTCATGCATTCGGAATTCATCGACGATGGGGGCCACTACAGTGAAAGCTTCCAAAACCCCCTCCCCACCCTCCCCCAATTTCCTTCCTCTATCTTTTTTTTTTATTTGTCTTCAGATAACAAGCCTATGTGACCGAAAACCTTCGTTTTCAGGTTCATTGAAAACAGAAACCAATAAGGAGTCCCGAGTTTTGAATGGCAAAAACAAACGCGATTACCGAAACACCTACCAGCAACAACCTAATGCACACAGCACCCAATACCTGCCAACTCCGCCCCAGCCACCACCCAACCCCAAAAGCCATGGAAGGAAGCTGCCATAGAGGCTACCTGGATCCACCAAGGCCATCTGGACCCGCCTCGTGGGACGTGATACAGAGAGAAATACGTTTGAAGTTCTTAAGAGCACGACCGAATGGGAGGACTGCCTGGACCCTTCATATCAGAAACCGAATTTAGTGACAAGGACGCACTTAGACCGTTTGCTGAAGCACAAAAACCACTACAGGAGGTTCTCGGTAGGAGGGGGCTTCGCCTACCTGAAGGAAAACAACAAGGTAAGAGTGGCACTTCGGTGATTTGTACGTCATTTGTAGCGTTGGCATACATGGCGTCTTCAAATCTTTGTTGACATAAGGCAAAAACACTGCCACGAGGAGAGTCACACACACACACACACACACACACATATTTATATATATATATATATATATATATATATATAATATATATATATATTATATATAATATATGTGTATGTGTGTGTTTGTGCGTGTGTTTTGGAGGGGAATTATGACTGTTACAAAGTTCGTCGTTTCACTCGAACCGCCGACCACGAGAACTCACGACGTTCAGTGACACTATAACATATGCACATACATACACTACATATATATATATATATATATATATATATATATATATAATATACATAATGTATATATTATTAAATCGAGATATAGTATAATACATATAGATATTATATATAATATATATTATATAATTACTTTCAAGGGGGTTTACCATGAGACATTAGTAGAATGCATAGTTTATTAAAAACGTTTCGCACACAATTCTCGGTGCATCATCAGTCTGTGAACAATAAAAGTAAATACATTATAAAAAGGAATTCACAAAATTACAAGGTAATTAAAAATTAATGGTTTAAAAAGAAAACCAGAAGTTAAAAGTTAAGAAAATACGTTAAAACGCTGTAAAAAGAGAGAAAGAACTAAGACACCAACCATCCAAGGCAAAAGACGAAGAAGGAATAGCAAAACATGACGTCCCAAACAAAAAGTCAGTTATGCCAAATACAGAGGGAAGCCGTGGTGTGATTGTTCAGAGGGAACTAGCCTTTTGATAAGTAATGACTCTATAGACAGCTGTGTTGAATTCAGAAAAAAGACCTATACAGGTTTAGCTAACAACTATTATAGTTCATGCCAAAGAACCTTCAAATTAAACACCATTTATACTCTTGTCCATAGAGCATTAAAAATATTCGTCTAACTGGCCAACTTTCCATAATGAAATAGAATTTTATTAGGTTTTTTTCAGAAAAATTCCTATCCCAACGACGTAGTCCTTAGAGTTATCAATAAACTTTTAACCAAAATTTCTTCAGCCACCGTTGCCCAACTTTGATGTTCCTAAGAAACTGTTCTTTGCTTCCATCCTTTTGTGTTTGATACAAAATTCTCCGTAGAATAACCCACCTCATTGAACAAGAAATTCCCTGTCTTCAGTTAAAAATGATTTCTAATAATCAATGCAGGATAGGTTCATTTTTCAGCTGTAAAGATCGCCTTGCATTCCTTCATGAGATCTAATGTTGTATTACAAATTCACATGCCCTGGATGTCCGGGCTCTTACATCGGATTTACTCGTAGGCGATTGC